>NC_091293.1:82302292-82447873 GCF_038502225.1 Cherax quadricarinatus | reverse complement strand
GGTAGTGGTCTGTGGTATTATCTGTGATTATGCCTGATTTTAAAGGGGATATGGTGTTGGTCCAAATGTGGTCTAATAGGAAAACACTAGTCTCTGTAATTCTTGTAGGTTTTGTTACTGTTGGTAGCAACAAGCAGTTACTCACAGTGTTTGTGAATTCAGTTACATATGGGTCCTGGTCTTGCAAGAGATTTATATTGAAGTCACCTGACCACATCGACTCAAGGTTGAGGGACTGATTACCTCATTCTCCTCCTGTTCTTCAAGATTCTCCTTTGTATGGACTGATGAAGCCACTGTGTGGCGAAACGTTTCCTCAATAAAGATACCCAAGAGTTGCACATGTGTCTAATTTATCAACATGTCGGTTCTCTGAACCATTCATCTACAAACAACATAACTGTCTTTAACTGCAATGTCAGATCTTTAAGCAAACATTACGATGACCTCATAGCATTACTAAATTCCCTGCATGCCAGTATATCCATCGTTACTCTCACCGAAACCTGGCTAAAGCCAGATACTACAGATGTCTATGCCTTTCCTGATTACACAGCCATACACAACTGTAGGCCAGATCAACAAGGGGGTGGCACAGCTATATACTACTCAGACCAACTAGAATGTATCACTAATACTTGCACAAGGGATGAACATGGGGAATATATAATAGCTAAATTCAAATCCAAATACTTCTCACAGTGATGAACATCTACAGAGTACCACAGTCAAACATTAGCCGTTTTAGTGACAACCTAGGAAGTATGATAACTGATGCACGCATGAACAAAGATCACTTACTACTTTCAGGTGACTTCAATATAAATCTCTTGCAAGACCAGGACCCACATGTAACTGAATTCACAAACACTGTGAGTAACTGCATGTTGCTACCAACAGTAACAAAACCTACAAGAATTACAGAGACTAGTGTTTCCCTATTAGACCACATTTGGAACAACACCATATCCCCTTTAAAATCAGGCATAATCACAGATAATACCACAGACCACTACCCTACCTTCCTCGTAACCAGTCTAGGTAAATTACTCCAAGCCATTAATAACTTGTGACATAAAAAAGACCTAGAAAATCCTATCTGAAATTCTAGGAACAAAAAAGATATCAGGAAACAGAACAATCAAACTAACCAAACCAGATGAACCCCAACTCCCACCTACTGAAACAGCAAACAGACTCAATATTTTCTTCTCCACTATAGGAAAAAAACCTTGCCAATAAAATCCCAAGCTCAGATACCCCACCCAGTGACTACCTAGGTACACTGGCAACTACCCGAACACACTGTTCCTAGCTCCGACTAACCCTACTGAAGTCTCCCTTATTGTCAACACACTAAAAAACAAGACAGGAGATTTAAATACCTTACCACCCTTTATATACAAAAAAGTGTCACAAGTACTATCACCAATCATTGCAACACTCTTTAACAAATCCATTGAATCCTCTACCTTCCCTACAGTTCTCAAAATAGCAAGGGTCACTCCGATCCATAAAGGAGGAGACCAAACAGACTTGAATAACTATAACAACATCCAACTCTTAAATTTTGGGGTCTCAATATTGACAAAACCTACTACATTCAGTTTGGGAACAGAACTATAGATGTTGCTCTTAACATAATGATAAACAGATCACCTATCACAGAGCTCACAGAGGAAAAATTTTTAGGAATCCACCTTGATAATACATTCAAATTTCAAACACATGTACAACAAATTTCCAAGAAAATCTCCAAGACCGTAGGCATACTATCGAAGATACGGTACTATGTTCCACAGTCAGCCCTCCTGGCCCTATATCACTCGCTCATTTACCCCTATCTTACCTATGGAATTTGTGCATGGGGCTCAACAACAATAAATCATCTCAGACCATTAATTACCCAACAAAAGGCTGCAGTCAGAATGATAACAAATTCCTACTACAGGCAGCATACTCCACCAATATTCAAAACTCTAAAACCGTACAAAACATCCAGTAAGTTAATCTTAAATTAATTTTAATCCTGCCCATAATGCTCTGCATACAAGGGGCTTTTGACATGTACACCCAGTCACTGTATTTCTTTGTACAACTATGTATCATGTCCAAATAAAAAAATAAATAAATAAATAAACTTGAAACTATTGCTGCGAGTCCTGTCTTGGCTGGATATTTCCTGCACGCTATTTACATCTGGAGAGTTTACCTGGAGAGAGTTCCGGGGGTCAACGCCCCCGCGGCCCGGCCTGTGAACAGGCCTTCTGGTTGATCAGAGCCTGATCAACCAGGCTGTTAGTGCTGGCTGCACGCAAACCAACGTACGAGCCACAGCCCGGCTGATCAGGAACCGACTTTAGGTGCTTGCCCAGTGCCAGCTTGAAGACTGCCAAGGGTCTGTTGGTAATCCCCCTTATGTATGCTGGGAGGCAATTGAACAGTCTCAGGCCCCTGACACTTATTGTATGGGCTTTAAACGTGCTAGTGACACCCCTGCTTTTCTTTGGGGGGATGTTGCATCGTCTGCCAAGTCTTTTGCTTTCGTAGTGAGTGATTTTCGTGTGCAAGTTCGGTACTAGTCCCTCTAGGATTTTCCAGGTGTATATAATCATGTATCTCTCCCGCCTGCGTTCCAGGGAATACAGGTTTAGGAACCTCAAGCGCTCCCAGTAATTGAGGTGTTTTATCTCCGTTATGCGCGCTGTGAAGGTTCTCTGTACATTTTCTAGGTCAGCAATTTCACCTGCCTTGAAAGGTGCTGTTAGTGTGCAGCAATATTCCAGCCTAGATAGAACAAGTGACCTGAAGAGTGTCATCATGGGCTTGGCATCCCTAGTTTTGATGGTTCTCATTATCCATCCTGTCATTTTTCTAGCAGATGCGATTGATACAATGTTATGGTCCTTGAAGGTCAGATCCTCCGACATGATCACTCCCAAGTCTTTGTCGTTGGTGTTTCGCTCTATTTTGTGGCCAGAATTTGTTTTGTACTATGATGAAGATTTAATTTCCTCGTGTTTACCATATCTGAGTAATTGAAATTTCTCATCGTTGAACTTCATATTGTTTTCTGCAACCCACTGAAAGATTTGGTTGATGTCCGCCTGGAGCCTTGCAGTGTCTGCAATGGAAGACACTGTCATGCAGATTCGGGTGTCATCTGCAAAGGAAGACACGGTGCTGTGGCTGACATCCTTGCAAACAGTACATTGAGATTTTATATTTACAATAGTGGGTTGCAATGCAAAGAGAGCCTCTATTATGCCTAGGCATTATGGGCCAACTTAACATTATTGACTTACAGACTACTTAATACTAAGGAGTATATCATAGTTGTACAGTAGGATAGTAATTATTTCATAGTTGTACAGTAGAATATTAATTATAAATGAATCAAAATTTATATAATACAAGGATATATTTATATTCGAAAATGCTTTTTGTGAAAACAATGATTCAATTATATTCCTGTCAACAATGGATAAAAGGTTCAAAGTGATTGTTTCAGTTATGATGTGGGAGTACATAGGTGAGTAAATGTGTACTGAGTATTTAGCATTTAGTCTAGGGTGATTAAGTGGCTTTTGAGAAGAGTCTTAAATTGATTTTCAGACTGGGTTACTTTAATATCTTCTGGTAATGAATTCCATATTTTGGGGCCCTTTATGTGCATAGAGTTTTTACACAGTGTGATATGGACACGAGGTATATCAAAAAGAGATTTGTGTCTTGTGTTGTGGTCATGTGTCCTGTTTAGGTTGGTGAGAAGTTTGAGTGGAGGGTGTATATTTGCGTGTATTGTTCTGTGTATGTAGTAGGCACATGAATAAGTATGGATGTTCTTAATGGTAAGCAGATTCAGACTTTTGAAAATTGGTGGAGTGTGCTGGCAGGAGTGGGAATTTGTTATCATTCTTACTGCTGCCTTTTGCTGGGTTATTAGGGGCTTTAGGTGATTGGATGTTGTTGATCCACATGCACAAATTCCATATGTAAGATAAGGGTATATGAGTGAATGGTACAGTGCCAGGAGAGCTGATTGTGGAACGTAGTACCTTATCTTTGATAGTATGCCTACAGTCTTGGAGATTTTCTTGGTGATTTGTTGTATATGTGTCTGGAACTTAAGGCTACTGTCAAGGTGGATACCTAGGAATTTTCCTTATGTGAGTCATGTGACTGATGATCCATTTAGCGTTATGTTAATTGGATCATTTTCAGCTTTGTTTCCAAACTGAATGAAATAGGTTTTATCAGTGTTCAGGGTAAGTTTGTTAGTCATCATCCAGGCAGATATTTTCTGTAATTTGGCATTGCCTATGTTTGCTAGTATGACTGTGTTTGGGTGGGAAAAGACATATGTAGTGTCATCTGCAAATAATATGGGTTTGTGTAGCTGTGATGCATTCGGTAGATCATTGTTGTAGATGAGAAAGAGAAGTGGTCCAACGACGCTTCCTTGTGGGACTCCTGCTGTGATTGGTTGGGTGGAGGAGTTTGCATCATTTGCATACACATATTGAGTTCTGTTACTAAGGTATGATTTTAGGTAGTTGAAGGAGTGACCTCTGATACCATAGTGCGTTAATTTGGAGTACAGCAGTTCATGGTCGACTGCAGTTAGTTAGTTTAATATGTTTATTATGCACCCCATACCCATCCAGTGGGCGGTAGTCAAAAGATTACAGAGGTACATAATGGGTCCAGGGACTGGGCCTCAAAGTTTTGATAGCTGAGCAAGTTACAGAGGTAATGAATTCACAATTTACAAAGGCAATGAACTCACAATTTACAAAGGTAATGAACTCCAGATAGGTCTAGTCACAATCATGACAAGTTACAAAGGTATTTACAGATTACAGAGGTACACAATGGGTCCAGGGACCGGGCTCCAAAGTTTTGATGGCTGAACTAGGTACAAGGTAATGAACTCACAAGTTACAAAGGTAATGAACTCACAAGTTACAAAGGTAATGAATACTGTAAGAATGGTTACTTACGTTTATACATGGCTGCAATCATGAACAAATTTTAGAGTAATGAGCAATTCACACTTCCACACCCGGTCACAACTGTAGTGAGTTATTGGTGCAAATGTTGATTGCTGAGTCTCTCTCTCTCACACACACACACATACAAATTCATACACACACACACATAAACACACACACACACACACACCTGAGGTATGGAAGACAGCAAATGTAGTTCCCATTTTCAAAAAAGGAGACAGAAAAGAGGCACTAAACTATAGACCTGTGTCATTGACGTGTATAGTATGCAAAATTATGGAGAAGATTATCAGGAGGAGAGTGGTGGAGCACCTGGAACGGAACAGGAGTATAAATGCCAACCAGCACGGATTCACGGAAGGCAAATCCTGTGTCACAAACCTTCTGGAGTTTTATGATAAAATAACAGAAGTAAGACAAGAGAGAGAGGGGTGGGTTGATTGCATCTTCTTGGACTGCAAGAAGGCCTTTGACACAGTTCCTCACAAGAGATTAGTGCAGAAGCTAGAGCATCAGGCGCATATAACAGGAAGGGCACTGCAATGGATCAGAGAATACCTGACAGGGAGGCAACAACGAGTCATGGTACGTAATGATGTATCACAGTGGGCACCTGTGACGAGCGGGGTCCCACAGGGGTCGGTCCTAGGACCAGTGCTATTTTTGGTATATGTGAACGACATGACGGAAGGGTTAGACTCAGAAGTGTCCCTGTTTGCAGATGATGTGAAGTTAATGAGGAGAATTAAATCTGATGAGGACCAGGCAGGACTTCAAAGAGACCTGGACAGACTGGACACCTGGTCCAGCAAATGGCTTCTCGAATTTAATCCTGCCAAATGCAAAGTCATGAAGATAGGGGAAGGGCACAGAAGACCACAGACAGAGTATAGGCTAGGTGGCCAAAGACTGCAAACCTCACTCAAGGAGAAAGATCTTGGGGTGAGTATAACACCGAGCATGTCTCCGGAAGCACACATCAATCAGATAACTGCTGCAGCATATGGGCGCCTGGCAAACCTGAGAACAGCATTCCGACACCTTAGTAAGGAATCATTCAAGACACTGTACACCGTGTATGTCAGGCCCATACTGGAGTATGCAGCACCTGTTTGGAACCCGCACTTGATAAAGCACGTCAAGAAACTAGAGAAAGTACAAAGGTTTGCAACAAGGTTAGTTCCAGAGCTAAGGGGAATGTCCTATGAAGAAAGATTAAGGGAAATCGGCCTGACGACACTGGAGGACAGGAGGGTCAGGGGAGACATGATAACGACATATAAAATACTGCGTGGAATAGACAAGGTGGACAAGGACAGGATGTTCCAGGGAGGGGACACAGAAACAAGAGGCCACAATTGGAAGTTGAAGACACAAATGAGTCAGAGAGATAGTAGGAAGTATTTCTTCAGTCATAGAGTTGTAAGGCAGTGGAATAGCCTAGAAAATGACGTAGTGGAGGCAGGAACCATACACAGTTTTAAGACGAGGTTTGATAAAGCTCATGGAGCGGGGAGAGAGAGGGTCTAGTAGCAACCGGTGAAGAGGCGGGGCCAGGAGCTAGGACTCGACCCCTGCAACCACAAATAGGTGAGTACAAATAGGTGAGTACACACACACACAAACTCATACACACACACTCACACACACTCATACACACACACACGCTCATACACACACACACACTCATACACACACACACATACACACACACACTCATACTCACACACACACACACACACACACACACTCACACACTCACACACATACACACATACACACAAACACACACACACACACACACACACACACACACACACAAACACACACACACACACACACACACACACACACACACACATGCACATATGTGGTAATGCTTTATTTACAGCTAGCAAAGTCAGGGTATTTCTCCAGAATGGTCTGTAATATACCACTGTGGATAAAATATTTGTGCTTTTATTATTCCTGAATCCAAACTGACAAGGGTTTAATATGTTGTGTGAGACGAGGTAGAAATAGGGTTCATCTGATTTTTGTTATAGTTTGATTGGTCACCTTTTATGGATCGGAGTTTATTTTGAGATTGTTGGGAAGGTAGATGATTCAATTTTTTAGTTCCAAGAATTTCAGATAGAGGGTGTTTATGATGAGCGTAACTTCAGTTTTTTTTTTTGGGTAGGTACATGATGTAGTCTGATGGACGGGCGTTTGATATTTTGTTCGCTAGATGGTAATCTAATAGGTTTCATAAGTACAGTTTTTTTTTTCCAGGTTTTTTTCACCTTCTATATCAGGCTGGTAAGTGCTGACGAGTAACTTTTCGACTGTTCTCTAGTTATTTGACCCATTCTATACTGTTTTTCATATTTGTGCTTTGTGTTAATGGATTTAAGGATGCTGGGTGTTAGCCAGGGATTATTCAGTCTCTTTGCTGTGATCTGTTTAGTTTTTCTGGGACAATGTCTGTTATAGAGGCTTTGGGCTTTTTTTAGAAAATTATTTATACATTCATTCATATCTATATATGTTTCGAGCTCATTTTGCCAATCGATGTTATTCATAGCTGCTATAAAGTTGTTAACAGCTGTCTCGTTATGTAGTCTGAAGGGTACTTTAGTAATGTCTTGTGGCAATTTGCCCAGATTAGTTATGAGAAAGGTTGGGTAGTGGTCTGTAGTGTTGTCTGTGATTATGTCTGATTTTAGAGGGGCTATGGTGTTTGTCCAGATGTGGTCTGTTAAGGAGATGCTTGTCTCGGTGATTCTTGTAGGTTTAGATATTGCTGGTAGCAACAGGCAGTTGCTCATTGTGTTTGTGAATTTGGTAACTTGTGGGTCCTGGTCGTGTAATATGTTCATGTTGAAATCTCCTGTTAGTAGTAGGTGCTCTTTATTCATGTGTGCATCAGTAATCATGTGGCCCGGTGGTCTGGTGGCTAAAGCTCCCGCTTCACACACGGAGGGCCCGGGTTCGATTCTGGAAAGACACGTTTCCTTACACCTATTGTCCTGTTCACCTAGCAAAATAGGTACCTTGACTGTGTGTATCTCAAGATTAAGTAAATAAGTTAGACAGTCCTCGATGACGCACTGACTTTCTTGGGTTATCCTGGGTGGCTAACCCTCCGGGGTGAACAAAATCTTATCTTATCTTATCTTATCTCACTAAAGTGATAAATGTTTGACTGTGGTACTCTGTAGATGTTTATAATTGTGAGGGTTTTTTGCAGGTCTTTTGATTTAAATTTGGCTATTATATATTCTCCATGTTCGTCCCTTTTGCAAGATTTATTGATACATTAGAGTTGATTTGAGTAGTATATAGCTGTTCCTCTCCCTTGCTGGTCTGTTCTACAGTTGTGTATGACCATGTAGCCAGGAATGGTATAGACATCTGTAATATCAGGCTTAAGCCAGGTTTCTGTGAGTGTGATGATTGATATATTGGAATGAAGGGAACTGAGTAATGCTGTGAGGTCATCATAATGTTTGCTCAAGGATCTGACATTGTAGTTAAAGATGGTTATGTTATAGTTTGCACTGAGTAATGTCTTTGCTTGGTCTGCTGTATAGTAATTACAGTTACTGGTTGATTCATGTAATTCATTTTGTAAAAAGTTTACATCAGGATCTATGCCTGTAATCATAGGATGAGAGTAATTTTACAAGCTAGATTTTCTGAGTAAAATAATATAAGATTTATATTGAATCTACAACTAGACTTATGACTAAGACACCGTAATTAAACTAAAACTTGTAAAAATTTAAAAGAAAAAGGGATTATTTCAGAATAGATAATTCAGTTATACACTTAAGCATCTAATAGTATCTTAATTATTTTAACAAGTGAGTTTATGAACTACAGTAGATATTTACAGCTAAAATAAAGGAGCTAATGAATATAATAATAAAAGAATGTATTAAAAGCAAAATCAGTAGCAACTGAGGTAGTCAATAGCACCTGGAGTATTTTAATAAACGTGACTAGCATTCCTTCTATTTTTTCCCCTCTCTCCTCCTTTTCACGTCTCACACTTCTCTATTCCCTCTCACTTAAACCCTCTTTCATTCCCTTTTCCTATCCCACTCACACACTTACCCTCCTATATCTTCTCTTGCCCTCTTTTACCCTAATTTTTATGAAATCACTTAAGGATCAAATCTTCCCAGACTCTCTCAAAGCTCGGATGACGTTTATTATATCTGGTTTACCAGTTTACCTGGAGTTTACCTGGAGAGAGTTCCGGGGGTCAAAGCCCCCGCGGCCAGGTCTGTGACCAGGCCAGTGCTGTCAACAATACGCTTCTTGAAGTAACAAAGACTCTTCGAGAAGCTGGATCTCTCGTCCCCTTCCTCACATCGAACCTAAACACCTCTTAACACCCCTTCCCTTCCCTATGTATTTCACCCCCGTTAATGGGGAAAAATTTCCCCTGTGAAGTTCAGCTTCCAGGCAGAAACAAATGGTTTCCAGATCAAGCCAGGCTGAGCATAACCTTTCTTGGTGGTGGTCGTGTCAGCTCACACGACTGGAAATTGGGTTACCTTAGAATGTGCTATGTAGCCCTCCACCGCGAGGTTATATGCCATGAATGATCCCTGGATGAACGAAGAAGCTAACATACCTTATTCACAGGAATGACGCAGTGTGTGAAACCTACCCCACATAAGGGAAAATGACAAAAAACCCACCCCATGTGATGAAATATAACAGGAAACTCATCAGTGTGATGGGATATTACAGAAAACACAATAAGTGTGATGTAAACACATCCATTGATGGAATATGGCTGCAAACACATCCAGGAAATCCATCCAGTGTGATGGAATGTGACAAGAAACCCATCTAGTGCGATGGAATGTGCTTTCTTATGTGACTAGTGATTTCTTATATGACTAGTGCTTTCTTATATGACTAGTGTTTTCTTATATGACTAGTGCTTTCTTATATGACTAGTGTTTTCTTATATGACTAGTGGTTTTTTATATGACTAGTGAGACCCTCCCTCTACAGGAGAAGACGAAGAATCATTGAGCTCCTCAAGAATGCCAGATTATCTGAAACACGGAAAGAAGTGCTAACCAGGGAAGTGGAAAATATTAAGCTAAGGTTAAATGACTCACAGGATCCAGGAGAGACAAGAGGAGCTAAAAGCGATCAGTGAAATTGAAAGAAATTTGAAATATTTCTTTTCATGTGCCAAAAACAAGGCAAAAACCACTTCTAGTATAGGGCACAAATAGCCCGCACATAGAAGAGAGGAGCTTACGACGACGTTTCGGTATATATGCCCATCCTACTCTCCTTCTCGTTAGTGTGACTTTGTAAATGGTCCAAGTCGGACCGAAACGTCGTCGTAAGCTCCTCTCTTCTATGTGCGGGTTATGTGTATATCGTTCCAGTCACGGTATTGTGCCTTTTTTTGTTATTAGTATAGGGCCCCTGCTAAGACAAGACGGATCCTACACAGACGACAACAAAGAAATGAGTGAGATACTGAAATCTGAATATGACTCTGGGTTCAGCGGGCCATAACCAGTCTAAAGATAGACAATCCAAACAATTTTTTCATGAATGAGCCTCAAATCCCTGCCAATGTATGCAAAATTTCTGACATAACCCTAACTCCACTAGACTTTGAGAAAGCCATCGACGACATGTCCATGCACTCAGCCCCAGGCCCTGACTCGTGGAACTCGGTGTTCATTATGAACTGCAAGAAACCCCTCTCACGGGCCCTAAGTATGCTATGGAGAAGGAGCTCAGACACAGGCGAGATTCCACAGTCACTAAAAACAACGAATATAGCCCCGCTCCATAAAAGTGGCAGCAAAGCAGTAGCTAAGCACTATAGACCAATAGCTTTAACGTCCCATATTATAAAAATATTTGAAAGAGTTCTAAGAAGCAGGATAGCAAACCACCTGGACTCCTAAAAATTGCACAACCCAGGGCAAACATGGTTTCAGAGCAGGTCGCTCCTGCCTTTCGCAACTGCTAGACCACTGTGAGATGGTCTTAGATGCACTGAAAAACAAACAGAATCCAGATGTAGTATACACAGATTTTGCAAATGCCTTTGACAAGTGCGACTGTGGTATAATAGCACACAAAATGCGTGTTAAAGGGATAACTGGCAAAGTAGGCAGATGGACCTTCAACTTTCTAACCAATCGCACACAAAGAGTAGTGGCAAACAGTTTAATCGGATGTTGCCATAGTGAAGAGCTCTGTCCCACAAGGCACAGTACTCGCACCTATCCTGTTCCTCATTCTCATATCAGACATAGACAGAAATATAAACCATAGCACCGCATCATCCTCTGCAGACGATACTAGGATCTGCATGAGAGTGTCATCCATTGAGAACTCGGCAAATCTCAAAGAAGATTCAAACCAAGTTTTCCAATGGGCAACGGAGAACAATATGATGTTCAATGAAGACAAATTCCATCCACTCCGTTATGGGAAACTGGAGGAAATAATAACTATAACTGAGTATACTACAAACTCTGACCACACTATAGAGCGGAAAAGTAATGTGAAGGACCTGGGAGTGGTAATGTCCGAAGACCTCACCTTCAAGGACCACAATAATGCCACTATCACATCTGCTAGGAAACTGATAGGATGGATAGTGAGAACATTCAAGACAAGAGATGCTAAACCAATGATGATCCTTGCGTGCCAGCGTGTCAGCGTGCCTCGTTGTGCTCCCGGTTTTCTCGTGTTTTCATGGTCGCTCTTACGTGCTAGAACTTTAATTTGTGTCATCAATGGTGCAAAGCCCACAACCCCACCGCAGCCCAACCCTCCATCTGCAGCACCAGCACACAAATCCAGCGACACCCAAAGTAATGCAACGCGCCGCAGCAGCAAAACTAAAAACCAAAGATTATAACAGCACTTGAGTATGATGACTTTCCACAGCTCTCTGAAACACTTACACGTCACTGCACCTACAACCTCGTAAAGCTACCGCAACGCACACACAACGCATAGCCACCATTACCACATATGCCGTCCTCAAAATTTGCAATCAGTCAACATAGTGATACAGAGCATTTATTGCGTAGGGAGATGAAATAGAAAAGCCAGATACAGTTGATAAACAAGGAGGTGACCGTTCGTCATTGTAGAGCTGCCAGATATCACCGGCTCTGCAACACGTTAAAGTTATACTTTGGTATCAGTCAAATTGCATATTACTGCAGATAATTTCAGATCTATGTTGGTCAATCAATGACCATATGTTTTAAATAAGTGACCCACCGATCGAAAGCAGATCGACTGGTCCGACTCTGACTGGTCCGAATCCTTGATCAACCAACCCTGGGACTGGTCCTGACCCTGACTGGTCCGAACCTCTGACTGGTCCGAACCCGGGACTGGTTTCAAATGAAGCCATGGGACAATAAAGGCACTGCAACGATACAGTGTTTTATAAACACAAATATTAAAAATCAGGAACGTGACGGTAAGCTGTCCAATATACAAAGAGTTAGAAATAGAAATACAAATAGCGAGCCTATTTAAGGTTATTAATATAATATTCAAGAGGTTGCTAGTAGAATTCAGAAAATCAAATTCATTCAAATCATTATAGAAGCTGTGAGTAGTCTGTGCTGGTCAAACAAATGGTCATGAAGGATAAATTATCATTTTTAGAAATGGTGTCACGCCCTTGTGATATCCGTAACTAGCTACAAGCATAAAAACAAAGAGAAGTGTTTAAGGTCTGGCTACGAGAAAATCTGTGACTAAAATCATTGTAAGGGTATTAAAAGAGACAACATCGTTGCTTTACAGAAACCTGGAAGCCACAACAGATGGAACATAAAAGTTCAGCTGAATGGTACGTTCTGATATCGAACACGCAAACACAAACCGTAAGGCTGGAGGTGATATCCGTATACAGTAATAGTAAAGCTGACAAAGCGTCCAGACATTGGCAATGGTGAATGATGCCAACCTGGAAGACAGAAATGGTGAAGGGAGACATCGTCCCGACATTACAATGCAGAAGCTGGAGATTTTGTCCAGGTAGTCGAATCATAATAGAATGAATACATATAATGAACAGATACAGATATAGTAGAAACAAGCAGAAATAAATATAAGATGAAACCAAGATTATAAACCATCACCATGAAACAGCAAACAAATATGACCCAACAGCAACAGTGATGACAAATTACCAAACAACTGGTGGAAGTTCCATTGTTGGTGCCAGGAGGAGAAGACAGGAACATGCACCAACAGGAATACAGTCATGAACCCAAGGCAAGGAAACTGCTCAAATACTAAAATAAAAACAGATAATGTAACGACTTCACCTAAAATGCTATTTAGAGACACAGGAAAATGTGTAAATCAAGCTTTTTTCAAATGCTATACAGAAAGACTGTGCGAGCACTTTAAATTTACAGTATACATCGGAGAAAGATCTAGGGCAGAAATTTAGCATTGGTGGGAGAGGCGTGAAAAGCAAAGTGTAAAATTAGAATAGAATACATTAATGAAAGATTTTGAGAATGAGAGTTGGAGGAGCGATTTAAACCAACAGATACATAAGACACCAATGCGCCGAAAAACCCACCAACAACACCAAACCGACAACATCTCTCTTCCAAATACAGTGTCCAAAGCCACAAACAACAAAAACACCTTCAATCCGTGACCGCTCGCATAAAAGGCAAATGTCTCATTTTCACTTATAATCTGCCACGACTGATTAAATATGGATCTGAAAGAGAAGGAGAGGGGAGAAGAGTGACAGGCAAAAGGGGCTGGCCTGTACACATTGCAGAGTCACTTGTTTGCACAGAACTGTTTAATGCCTCAAATGACGTATGAAGTTTTGCAGCAAAGGTCGAGAACCAAAACCTCCATTATTGTGTAGGTGATAAGCTCTCCGATGCAATATCTCCGCAAATTCCAGGAACAGCTGTTAAAAATTGGACTGTCTGAAAATCTTCCAGCTCCTGCACTCAACATCTTGCTCCTGGGAATTTCTTAATCCATAGCACTTGAGAACAGGAATATAGCAACATTATAGGGACACACCAGGAGGCTTTAATGAAAATCACACTGCATGAGCTTTTAAATCCTGCACAAAATTCACTTTAACCAGCAAATAATAGAGCTCTACTAGACCGAGAATACACTAGACTCACATTCACTTAACAATGATGATCTGATAGAAATGTCACCATATCAAAACAATATACCCAGATTCACAAACATAATTGAGGTTCAGACATGCAATGAGGAGCTCTAGACCGACAAATGAGACTAGCTTTCACGAGGGAGTATTCACCAAATTCAACTTCACAACAAAACATAAAGTGGGACCGCAAACCAAGTCCTAACTGATATAAGCTGGAGATATACTACAACACGACCCAAACTTATGCCTAGAACAGATTAACTCAGTGGCACCTGACAAGTGCACAAGGCTTCTCTATTCCCAAGAAAAGGAGGAGTAGATGTAAAATAGAAAAGAGACAGGCGCCCCTTTACAGGCGACGGGAAAATAACAGAGCGGCTAAAAGAGGTCAATATCTGAATGCAGGAGACACTGGTCAGAGAAATAGTAAGATTGAATCTAAGTTGTGCAATCCCTGATATCAGGAATCGTGGGAAGAACTAAAAGTTATAAATGAAATCGAAAGAAACCCAAAGTATTTTCCTATGCCAAATCAAATTGAGAACAACGCCTGTGTATTGGGGCCCTACTTAAAACAAGATGTACATAGATGACAGCAAGGAAATGAGTGAGGCTACTTCAAGTCCTAATATGACTCAGTTTAGTAAGCTGCCAACCAGACTGAGAGTCGAAGATCAAATGAATTTTTTTATGAGAGGAGCTATTAAATTGATTAACACAAGCCTATCCGATGTTATCCGACGCCAAATGACTTCGAACAGGCGATAAACACGACATCCACCAACCCGGCCCAGGGCCAGACTTCATGGAACTCGTGTTCATCAAGAACTGCAAGAGTTCTATCACGAGTTTCTTTCCATCCTAAGGAGTAGGAGCATACAATGTCCTTCAGTCACTAAAAACAGACATAGCCCCACTCCACAGCAAAGGTAAAGCGCCCAGCAAAGAACTACAGAACAGGCACTAACATCCCATATCATAAAATCTTTAGTAACTTCTACACAAGATCACTCCACCATCTAGAAACCTATCAGTTACACAACCCAGGGCAAACATGGGTTTAGAACAGGTCGCTCCTGTCTGTCTCAACTACTGATCACTCACGACAAGGTCCTAATGCACCAGAAGACAAAGACGCAGATGGCTATATGCAGACTTTGCAAAAGCCTTGACAAGTGTGACCATATGGCCAGCGCACAAATGCGCGCCAGCAACAATAGAAAAGTTGGTTGATGGACGGTACTTTACTAATAGAATACAGAGAGTAGTTGTTAACAGAGTAAAGTCTGAGGTGAAAGTTTCTGTTCTTACAGGTATTAGATTATTTTATTTTGCTCTCATCTCATATCTGACATAGACAAGGATAAGCCAGCTACAGCATCGTGTTTTCTTGTAGATGACACTCTGAGTTCGTACCAACGCCATCCCAACGCCGCCAACCCATCCGCTGCCATCAACCAAATCTTTCAGTGGGCTGCAGAAAACAATATGAAGTTCAACGATGAGAATTTCACCATTTCAGATATGGTAAACATGAGGAAATTAATTAATAGAGTACAAAATAAATTCTACTACGAAATAGAGCGAAACACTAACGTCAGCACCTGGGAGTGATTATGTCGAGATCTCACATTCAAGGACTCATAACATTGCATCAATCGCATCTGCGGGGAAACGGGATGGATAATGAAAATTCCTGAAATGGGGCCCATGATGAAACCCCCCCACCCCCACCCCCCCTTTTCCGTCGAAATTTGGTTCCCCAAAGAATTTTTGGCGGGTAAAAACCCGACCAAAAAATGCAGGAATTTCCAGGGGCCCGACCCCCGGAGATAAACACCCCAAATTTGGGAGCCCCGAGGTTTTAAACCCAGTTTTTCCCGGAACGGGGGGGAGAGATACATGAATAACATTTGAAAACCTTGGGGGATTTAATCGAATTTGCAAACCCGGGGAAAACACCCCCACAAAAAAGCAAAGTTTTTTGGGAAAAAGATGCCCCCACCCTTTTAAGAAAGCAGGGAAAAAAGAAATTTTAAGAGACCTAATAAGTGTAAACCCCGAGAAACTTTAAAGCCCCCCAGAAAAAAAGGGGAAATTAAACCAACCTAGTGATAGTAGTAGTAGTAGTGACGTAAGTTGTAGTAGTAGTAGTACCTGGACCTGGAGTTTACCTGGAGAGAGTTCCGGGGGTCAACGCCCCCGCGGCCCGGTCTGTGATCAACCAGGCTGTTGCTGCTGGCTGCACGCAAACCAACGTACGAGCCACAGCCCGGGTGATCAGGAACTGACTTTAGGTGCTTGTCCAGTGCCAGCTTGAAGACTGCCAGGGGTCTGTTGGTAATCCCCCTTATGTGTGCTGGGAGGCAGTTGAACAGTCTCGGGCCCCTGACACTTATTGTATGGTCTCTTAACGTGCTAGTGACACCCCTGCTTTTCATTGGGGGGATGGTGCATCGCCTGCCAAGTCTTTTGTTTTCGTAGTGAGTGATTTTCGTGTGCAAGTTCGGTACTAGTCCCTCTAGGATTTTCCATGTGTATATAATCATGTATCTCTCCCTCCTGCGTTCCAGGGAATACAGGTTTAGGAACCTCAAGCGCTCCCAATAATTGAGGTGTTTTATCTCCGTTATGCGCGCCGTGAAAGTTCTCTGTACATTTTCTAGGTCGACAATTTCACCTGCCTTGAAAGGTGCTGTTAGTGTGCAGCAATATTCCAGCCTAGATAGAACAAGTGACCTGAAGAGTGTCATCATGGGCTTGGCCTCCCTAGTTTTGAAGGTTCTCATTATCCATCCTGTCATTTTTCTAGCAGATGCGATTGATACAATGTTATGGTCCTTGAGGGTGAGATCCTCCGACATGATCACTCCCAGGTCTTTGACGTTGGTGTTTCGCTCTATTTTGTGGCCAGAATTTGTTTTGTACTCTGATGAAGATTTAATTTCCTCATGTTTACCATATCTGAGTAATTGAAATTTCTCATCGTTGAACTTCATATTGTTTTCTGCAGCCCACTGAAAGATTTGGTTGATGTCCGCCTGGAGCTTTGCAGTGTCTGCAATGGAAGACACTGTCATGCAGATTCGGGTGTCATCTGCAAAGGAAGACACGGTGCTGTGGCTGACATCCTTGTCTATGTCGGATATGAGGATGAGGAACAAGATGGGAGCGAGTACTGTGCCTTGTGGAACAGAGCTTTTCACCGTAGCTGCCTCGGACTTTACTCTGTTGACGACTACTCTCTGTGTTCTGTTAGTGATGAAATTATAGATCCATCGACCGACTTTTCCTGTTATTCCTTTAGCACGCATTTTGTGCGCTATTACGCCATGGTCACACTTGTCGAAGGCTTTTGCAAAGTCTGTATATATTACATCTGCATTCTTTTTGTCTTCTAGTGCATTTAGGACCTTGTCGTAGTGAACCAATAGTTGAGACAGACAGGAGCGACCTGTTCTAAACCCATGTTGCCCTGGGTTGTGTAATTGATGTGTTTCTAGATGGGTGGTGATCTTGCTTCTTAGGACCCTTTCAAAGATTTTTATGATATGGGATGTTAGTGCTATTGGTCTAGTTCTTTGCTGTTGCTTTACTGCCCCCTTTGTGGAGTGGGGCTATGTCTGTTGTTTTTAGTAACTGTGGGACGACCCCCGTGTCCATGCTCCCTCTCCATAGGATGGAAAAGGCTCGTGATAGGGGCTTCTTGCAGTTCTTGATGAACACAGAGTTCCATGAGTCTGGCCCTGGGGCAGAGTGCATGGGCATGTCATTTATCGCCTGTTCGAAGTCATTTGGCGTCAGGATAACATCGGATAGGCTTGTGTTAATCAAATTTTGTGGCTCTCTCATAAAAAATTCATTTTGATCTTCGACTCTCAGTCTGGTTAGCGGCTTGCTAAAAACTGAGTCATATTGGGACCAATGGTCCAATGGTCCAATGGTCCAAGTCGGACCGAAACGTCGTCGTAAGCTTCTCTCTTTTATGTGCGGGTTATTTGTGTATAAAAATAGGTTAGACAAATATTTCTATTGGAGACTGGATAGAGAAGGTCTGTTTCAGTATTCATTCTCTGTAATGTGATTTGTGTAGTATTAACAGGAGAGACTATGTGATGGCAGGGTTTACTTTTTTCAGGAGGATTCTTGCTAAGACTTCAGAGATGGTGAAGCTGCCTTTGTTTTGTTTAATTGTATTCGAAACAGCTATTAGTGCTGATTCAAGGCACTTGTGTCTGTGGAAATTACTTTCTTTGATCACTAATTGGGCGTCCCTGAATTTCATGGATGATTGGTGGAATTTCGGTGTTGTACACAGGCGTTGTTCAAGTTATCGTTCCTACATGCGTAAATGTGTTCATTGAGGCGGGTGTCGAGGTTTCTTGCTGTTTCACCTACATAAATCTTGTCGCAGCCTCCACAGGGTATAATGTTTACCTGGAGTTTACCTGGGGAGAGTGTAAACCCCTGCATTGACTGGTTCGTGGTGCTTTGATTTTGTCCTGGTTAGACCCTTATTGAAGTGTTGGAAACGATGGCGACTCTGGTGCTAGCTTGTGAAAGTACTTTAGAAACGTTCAGTGCAACCTGGCTGTTGGGAAGAATTATAATTTATGGATGAATGGTTCACAGAACCGACACGTTGATAAATTAGACACATGTGCAACTCTTGGGTATCTTTATTAAGTAAAAGGACACAAGTGCAACTAATGTGACATTTTATTGTGGCAACGTTTCGCTCTCCAGGAGCTTTATCAAGCCATTACAAACAATACATGGACACAGAGGGTATATAAAGGCTCAGAGTGAGGTGCAATACTAGTGAGGTACCATTTCGATGTTCACTAGTGGTAGTGGTAGTAGTAGTAGTAGTAGTAGTAGTAGTAGTAGTAGTGACAAAAGTAATACAATATGGTAGAGCAATTAATTCGTACATGAGTAAAAGGATATAAAAGCTATTACTTGGGTAACATAAATAGCTTTTAAATCCTTTTACTCATGTACATCTGTAATCTTTTAACTACCGCCCACAGGATGGGTATGGGGTGCATAATAAAGATATTAAACTAAAACTCATGTACGAATTAATTGCTCTACCATATTGTATTACTTTTGTCACTACTACTACTACTACTACTACTACTACTACTACTACTACTACCACCACTAGTGAACATCGAAATGGTACCTCACTAGTATTGCACCTCACTGAGCCTTTATATACCCTCTGTGTCCATGTATTGTTTGTAATGGCTTGATAAAGCTCCTGGAGAGCGAAACGTTGCCACAATAAAATGTCACATTAGTTGCACTTGTGTCCTTTTACTTTACATATTGTCGGTAATTTTACCAACTTTATTACAATCTTTATTAAGGAAACGTTTCGCCACACAGTGGCTTCATCAGTCCATACACAGGAGAAGCTTGAAGAACAGGAGGAGAATGAGGTAATCAGTCCCTCAACCTTGAGTCGTTGTGGTCAGTCCATCGACTCAAGGTTGAGGGACTGATTACCTCATTCTCCTCCTGTTCTTCAAGCTTCTCCTGTGTATGGACTGATGAAGCCACTGTGTGGCGAAACGTTTCCTTAATAAAGATACCCAAGAGTTGCACATGTGTCTAATATATCAATTATAATTTTGTTGGGAGTGGTGTTGGTGCGTGAAGAATTAATGATCTGAAGAGCTCTTTTCTTGCAGTCTTTGATGAAAAAGGAAGGAAAATGTAACTCAGTGAATGTTTGGTGAATGTATGTACATTCCTCGTCAAGAAACTCAGGACTACAAATTCGGTATTGTGCTCTTAGGAAAAACCAGATGATGATGCCTCTTTTGGTCTTAGTATCTTGACTGGAATAGAAGTGTGTGAGATCATTTTATTGGTAGGTTTCCGATAAACTTGAAATCTTAGGTTGTCTACTTTGTGAATGAGGACGTCGAGGAAAGGTAGCTTGTTATTGGACTCTTCTTCTAGCGTAAACTGGATCGCCGGTTCAGCGTTGAGCCTTGCCTGAAGATTCTGTACATCAAAACGTTTGGGAGTTATTACGAGGACGTCGTCCACACAACGTAACCAAGTGACGCTTGAAGGGATGATGTTGGCGAAGTGTTCGGACTCTAGGTGTTCCATGTAAAAGTTGGCTAGGACGGCAGTTAGTTTAATATCTTTATTATGTACCCCATACCCATCCTGTGGGCGGTAGTCAAAAGATTACAAAGGTACATAATGGGTCCAGGGACTGGACTCCAAAGTTATGATAGCTGAACTAGTTACAAAGGTAATGAACTCCAGGTAGATCTGGTCACAATCATGGCAAGTTACAGAGGTAATGAATCAGCCTCACTCCTATACATGGTTACAGTCATGAACAAATTACAAACTAATGAACCACTGATACGTCCACACCTGGTCACAATTGTAATGAGTTATAAATACAAGTATTAAGTGGATCATACACCCACACTAGCGCGCGCGCACACACATACACACACCAGGGCGCACGCAATCATATGCTCACGAGCGCACAAATATATGCATACACACAAGCACGCACACCCACACAAAAACGAGTGCACAAATATATGCAAACACACTAGCACGCACACCCACACACATGCACACACACACCCACTCCCACACACCCACACCCACACCCACACACACACCCACACACACACCCACACACACACACACACACACACACACACACACACACACACACACACACACACACACACACACACACACACACACACACACACACACACACACACACACACACACACACACACACACACACACACACACACACACACACACACACACAGCTAGCAAAGTCAGGGTATTTCTCCAGAATGGTCTGTAATATACCACTGTGGATAAAATACTTTGCCATTTCTTGAACATTTCTGAATGAGTTGTTTCTAAATTCATTAATTTGATCACACTCCAGTAAATAATGACGCAAGGTGTGACAATAGTCCATCTGGCAAAGTTTACATTTCGTTTGGTCTACATCTGGTGGCGGTGATTTAACCTGCCATAGATACTTGTAACCCAGCTGGAGCCGGGCAGTAGTGACATCCAAGAGTCTGCTTATTTTGTTGGATGCACCATAGACATGTGGCTCCTCCTGCATGATGGAATGATGATAGATGGACTGACTTGTGTCAATCTCCCTAAGTCTTAAGTCAATAAAGTTCATTTGAAGTTCTTTTCGTATTATTGTTCTCAAACTGCGAACTGACAACCCAAGATTGTAATCTACCCCCTCTTTGAAAGCATACAGCTTAGCCAATTTATCAGTTCTATCATACATCTGAAGACCAATGTGAGATGGAATCCACAGCATGTGCACTCTGACTCCACTGTCCACAATCTTACCATACCTATGTCTGGCTTCTGACACAAGCATGCCACAATTTACACTTAATGAGTTGAGAGCATTTATGGATGACAGAGAATCAGTTACAATTAAAGTGTCAACCTTAAATACATGGACGCATTTGAGTGCAAAGAGTATGGCAAACAGTTCTGTTTGAAGGGTAGAGGCCCAGTTATTGATGCGTGCTCCAATTTCTTTAAGAGAGCCATCACTCTGTATGACAACAGCAGCACTACCAGCTGCACCAGTGGACTGGTGAACAGAACCATCAACGTAAATAATTTGTGAAAGAGTGTTCTGTGTGACTAAGTTATCAATACAGCTTAAGGCATCATGTTTGGCTTCAAAACGAAGCTTTGGTTGTGATTTAAGAAGAGTTTTGGGGGGAAATGGAGGAATGGTAGTTTGGAATGGGGTAATATCCCATGGAGCAGGGAAATGTCTCTGTTGTCTAACTTGACATAGATCATGTAGCTGGTTCATGCGAAGATCGGTTCCAGTTTTTTCGATCCATCTGGAAGGATGTTCACCAGTGCTGAGGAAAGTTTGGAAGGCTTCTGTGCAGGGGTTTGAATGGGCTAACCTAAGCATATTGACCCCAATAAGGATATTTCTTTCAGTAACACGATCTCTCTAGGACGGCACTGATGGGGGACCCCATTCCCATGCCGTAGGTTTGTTTGTAGAGCCTGTTATTGAAAGAAAAACAGTTGAAATTAACAGAGTTCAATCAAGTCAACAAAATCTCCGGGAGGTACAGGAAGATTAAGGTCCTGATTGACTTTACGTCGTAGAACCTCGATGGCTTTTGTGGTAGGTACTTTTGTGAAGAGGGAAGTTACGTCCAAACTGCTTAGTTTCTTGTTACGGATGGAGAGGTTTCGGATGCGGGGCTTATGGTCCCCAGAAGGTAAAGATAAGAGATAAGATTTCGTTCGGATTTTTAACCCCGGAGGGTTAGTCACCCAGGATAACCCAAGAAAGTCAGTGCGTCATCAAGGACTGTCTAACTTATTTCCATTGGAGTCCTTAATCTTGTCCCCCAGGATGCGACCCACACCAGTCGACTAACACCCAAGTACCTATTTGCTGCTAGGTGAACAGGACAACAGGTGTAAGGAAACGTGTAGAAATGTTTCCACCCGCCGGGAATCGAACCCGGGCCCTCCGTGTGTGAAGCGGGAGCTTTAGCCACCAGGTCACCGGTAGGAAAGATGTTTGGCAAGAATTCCGGCTAGTTTGTGCACTGCCTATACCTAGTTGATATGTTAGCCAAGAAGAGTACCCAGAAGGAGAATGTGGAATATAACTTTGGTATAACTGTGTCTAGCATTAGGAATAATATTAGGAGAGAAGCAAATAATGAAAATGATTGTTATAGGAATGCAGTTACATGTAGTAAAAATAATAATTACAGAGTGTACCACTAGATTATTATTATTATAATCAAAAAGAAGCGCTAAGCCACAAGGACTATACAGCATGTACCACTAGAACGCCTAGCATGGCTAGGCATTTCGGGCAGACTTATATTAAATCTTAGGTTTAAAATGTTACAGAATTATTAGAAGCCTGAGTAGATCTATAACCCACTATGATAACATGAACGTAGATAAGTATGTTGATGGAGCAACTTGCAATGTGAACACTGACTGATGTTGTAGTGGCCAGGCTTAGGCTTGGTTACAAGTACTGACTGATGTTGTAGTGGCCAGGCTTAGGCTTGGTTACAAGTACTGACTGATGTAGTGGCCAGGCTTAGGCTTGGTTACAAGTACTTCTGGCAGTTTGGGAGACACACAGATGATGATCAAACTAAATGTAAATCATGTGATCAGGCATATGGTCACTCTCTTGAACACTATGTGCTTAATTGTCCACTTATTGAGGAATACAGAGACAGACAGTATAATAACCTATGTGACATGTCAAGATATTTTATTAATGAAAATAAGATACCAGATATACTAAGCAAATTTCCTAAATTTGCTTGTAACAGATAAGTGAACTATAGATATGTAGATATAAATCCATATGTACTTCTGTTAACCCTTTTGGGGAGTAGTTCCTAGGCCTTTTGTGTATCCATATGCTCTTGCGCTACCGTCCACAGGATGGATATGGGGTGCACAATAAACTAGCCACTTCGCTGGCAAAATCTAAAATCTAATCCTATACCTGACGTGATTGGCCCGAGAGGAACATTATGTGTATGGGTCTTGGGTAAACCATACATGTGTGCCGGTTTAGGGTTGCTGGGTAACAAGTACAGAAGTTTTTTTCTTCTCTAGTGCGCTTGAGTATTTGTCTGGTTTTGTATAGAAAATCTTTGATGAGTGTCTTCCACTGTTGAGTGCTGATGGGTTCGTATGTAGCCTGATCATTCAAAAGGTGTAGTCACTGGTGTAGTCACTGGTGTAGTCACTGGTATAGTCACTGGTGTAGTCATTGGTGTAGTCATTGGTGTAGTCACTGGTGTTGAGTATGACGATTCCACCTCCTTTGTCGGCGGTGGTGATGATAATTAATCTAACTCTTTGCTTCCTTTCCATGATGTACATGTTCACCGCTTGGCTACAGCTTTTTTTTTCCGTTTATCGCAAGCCTATGCATAGTGGCATGTACATTCAATATTTTTTTTTACCATGCTCCCTCTGTAAAGAAAAATGTAATTTCTGTCTTTCTCTGTGCCCTTCGCATTTATGACCCTCAGTTCCTTGAATCAGAAATTTCCACTCTTCGTAATTTGTTTTCTCATCTTGGTTGCCCTTCCTATTTCATAAACTCTGCCTTCTCACGTGCTAAATGGACTTTCTTCTCTCCCAGATTCTCTACTCCCGTGTGAAATCTCCTGTTCTCTGCCTTCCCTATGTTTCCAGTCTTTCTATCTCAACATTATTATTATTATTATTATTATAATCAAGGGGAAGCGCTAAATCCGTAGGATTATACAGCGCCTGTGGGGGGATGTGGAAGGTATTCAGGCTTAATTCAGGGAACTGGAGCACAGATCTAATCTCAACAACTCTCTCTCCATTCCTTAGACATCAAATGTACTTTTCACTAAACTAACAGCCTTCACAGTAATCTAGTTCATACCTCTCCTGCAATAGATACCCCTGATGTCTACTCTATTTTATGCTCCTCTCGTCGTCATCAGTACTTCGGAGCAGAGGCGTCGTAAGGGGGGGGGGCTGCCCCGGGTGACGCCATTTAGGGGGTAACACCATAGAGCCTCTAAAGACGGTGACACTAATGCACAGAACAGTGCTGCACCAACATAAGAGAAGAATCCTTCGTTTCTATACAGCCTATAATAGGATTACAGAGTACAAATAAGCCTATATAGGGAAAATCATTGATTTTGATGATGTGATAGATGATTTTGCATAACTGAAGGCAAAACAATGTAAGATCAGATTCACTGAGATGTTACCTGTACTCAAGGTCAAATCGGAGCAAGTGTTTCTCTGATATTGCAATGTTTTTCTTTATTTTTCAAGTTTTTTTTTTTTGCATTGTTAAAGATGAATAAATGTAGGATCTGCTGCTGCACTCAAAGTGGTATTTGAGTTTATGTTTCCTCAATATTACTATGATTATTTATTTTATCATTAATGAAGTTGAGAAGTATTCTCCTGTTTGGTTTATGGCCCTTAAACGTTCTCATTGTTAAACATTAGTCACTGGTCATGCAGTAGTGACGTAACTGGAGTTTACCCCCATCCCCCCACCTTGGAATATCATCGGGGTGACACCAAAGATTCCGCCCCGGGTGACACCAACTCGAGCGACCCCTCTGCTTCGGAGAGACTGGCCGTTCTCTTTCTGACAGACTCAAGGGGCACAAAAGAAGTATTAGGCTTGCCTACACCAATAATGCTTTTTCCTGTCATGTTAGAGATCACAGTCATTTTACTGACTGGTCCTCTGTTAAAACTATCTACTCTACTTCTAACTTTCACAGTCGCCATCTTGATAAATAATCCCTCATACACAACTTTCCCTGTATGAATCTTAGTCCTGGGTTTTGTATCTGTAGATGCTTTCCTTTCTCATTACATTGTCAAACGCTTATAACTTTCAGAACACTCGTGGCTCAACCTAATGTCTTCCTCCTCTATCTCTTCTTTTCTATTTTTCCCTTTTCTTTCATTATTTTCTATTCTTCTGCCTAGAGTTCTTCAGTTTTTTCCCTCCCATGATTTTTTTGTCTTACCCCTTTTGAGCCCTTAGCTCTCCTGGGATGCTCCTCCTTTTCTTCTCTTTTGACTGACCCCACTTCTACTACTACTACTGCCACTATTACTACTACTCTACCACCATTTCTACTACTTTTGCCACTACCTTCACTTTTGCCTTCCTTCACCCTTCCCTTCCCTTTCTATCTCGTCCCACTAAAACTACTCTCTTTACTCTCTACTACTACTTCCTCTACCAGCATTACCACTATAACAGCAGGCAGCAACGACAACAACGGCTGCTCCTATATCTTGCCACCCCCTGGGCCGATCCAGGTTCCAGCAATGACCTAATTGCAAGTATTGCTGCACCAACATGCAAGGAACATATATTGACAAGAACACTGATGGTGATGACTACGAATGGATGAAATACGACCAAAAGAGGATGACCGGCATTCAAATCCCAGACTTGCTATCAGACGTACAACCAGACAAGTGACGTTTTCCACTACACTGAAGTAACTGACCTCATATAAACTGCACCAGTGTTCAATGGCAGGACAACATAGGAGAAAATCTAACAACAACACTCCAAGGAAACTGTCAGGTTTGTAGTGACGGTTTTTTCCCTCAGTGCCAAATGCGGGAAGTGAACATTTAAACATGACTGATACATCACCTCGACGGTCAGGGCCAGTCAACAGTGCTAGAGCGGACCGAGGAGGCTACTCGGATGGATAAAGCCATGGACAAGAACATTTTATCCTGCCAGGATGGAAATAGGTTAAAAGTGTGAAGGGAGAAGGACTGTGAAGTGAGGGGTGAAGTGGGTTTGTGAAGCAAGGGGACAGGTGAGGAGTGTAGTGGGTTTGTGAAGCAAGGGGACAGGTGGTGTAGTGGGTTCATGAAGCAAGGGGGCAGGTGAGGGGTGTAGTGGGTTCGTGAAGCAAGGGGACAGGTGAGGAGTGTAGTGGGTTTGTGAAGCAAGGGGACAGGTGAGGGGTATAGTGGGTTCGTAAAGCAAGGGGACAGGTGAGGGGTATAGTGGGTTCGTAAAGCAATTGGACAGGTGAGGGGTGTAGTGGGTTTGTGAAGCCCAGACTAAGGGTCGACAACCCAAATGAATTCTTTATGAACGAAGCCCAAAATTTGGACATCCCAAAAATCTCGGATATTATCCTAACTCTACAAGACTTTGAAGAGGCAATTAATGACATGCCCATGTACTCTGCCCCAGGCCCAGACTCATGGAACTCTGTGTTCATCAAGAACTGCAAGAAGCCCCTATCACGTGCCTTCAGCATTTTATGGAGAGGGAGCATGGACACAGGGGTCATCCCACACACACTAAAAACAACAGACAGCCCCACTCCACAATGGTGGCAGTAAAGCAATTGCAAAGAACTACAGACCGAAAGCATTAACAACCCATATCATAAAAATCTTTGAGAGGGTTCTAAGAAGCAAGATCGCCAACCACCTAAATACCCATAAATTACACAACCCAGGGCAACACGGGTTTAGAGCAGGTCGCTCCTGCCTGCCCCAGCTACTGGACCACTATGACAAGGTCCTGGATGCTGTAGAGGATAAACAAAATACAGATGTAGTATACACAGACTTTGCAAAAGCTTTCGACAAGTGTGACCATGGTGTAATAGCACACAAAATGCGTGATAAAGGAATAACAGGAAAAGTTGGTAGATGGATCTATAACTTCCTGACAAATAGAACACAAAAAGTAATAGTAAACAGAGTAAAGTCTCAAGCAGCCACAGTAAAAAGCTTTGTTCCACAAGGCACAGTACTCGCTCCCATTCTATTCCTCATCCTCATTTCTGACATTGACAGAGATGTAAGTCATAGCTCCGTGTCGTCCTTTGCGGATGACACCCGGATTACCATGGCAGTGACCTACATCGAAGACACTGCGAGACTGCAAGCAGACATCAACCAAATCTTCGAATGGGCCACTCAAAACAATATGAAGTTCAACAAGGAGAAATTTCAACTACTTAGATATGGGAAACTTGAGGAAACTAAAAATGTATTAGTGTATATAACATATTCTAACAATACAATAGAGCAGAAAAGTAATGTGAAGGACCTGGGAGTGATAATGTCAGAGGACCTCGCCTTCAAAGACCACAACAATGTATCTACCTCATCTGCTAGGAAAATGATAGGATGGATGAGAACCTTCAAAACTAGGGACACCAAGCCCATGACAATTCTCTTAAAATCGCTTGTGCTCTCTATGCTGGAATACTGCTATACACTAATGGCCCCCTTCAAGGCTGGCGACATTACAGACCTGGAGAGTGTAAAAAGAACTTTCACGGAACATATAAGCACGATAAGGCACCTAAATTACTGGGAACGGTTGAAGGTCCTTGATCTGTATTCCCTGGAATGCAGGTGAGAGAGATACATGGTAATATACACTAAGAAGGTCCTGGAGGGATTGGTACCAAACCTGCACACGAAAATCACTCCCTATGAAAACAAAAGACTCGGCAGGAGATGCAACATTCCCCCAGTGAACAGCAAGGGCGCAACGAGTACATTGAGAGACAACACAATAAGTGTCTGGGGTCCAAGACTGTTCAACTGCCTCCCAGCCTCCATAAGGGGGATTACCAATAGACCCCTGGCTATCTTCAAGAAGGCACTGGACAGGCACCTGAAGCCAGTACCTGACCAACCTGGCTGTGGTTCGTACATCAGCTTGCGTGCAGCCAGTAGTAACAGCCTGGTTGATCAGACCCTCATCCACCGTGAGGCCTGGTCTCAGACCGAACCGGAGGGGCATTGACCCCCGAAACCCTCTCCAGGTAAACTCCAGGTAAGGGGACAGGTGAGGGGTGTAGTGGGTTCGTGAAGCAAGGGGATGGTGAAGGGTGTAGTGGGTTTGTGAAGCAAGGGGACAGGTAGAGGGGTGTAGTGGATATGTGAAGTAAGGGTAGGAAAATATCAGTCAGTGGGGGCTGCTAGAGTGGCCTCTAGGCTATTGCTAGGTTAGTAATAGCAATTAGTGGTTCTTGAAAAAGGAAAAAAGAAACTTTTTCGTGTGAAGGGATAAGAGTAAAGAGTGAAGATGGCAGGCATCAGAGGGTTACAGGTTGTCATAATTATACTGATAATGACTCTGAAATTCATGGAAGAAGGAAAGCAGTCAAACCATACCACGGGCGGGGATAGAACCCGCGATCAGAGAGTCTCAAAACTCCAGACCGTCGCGTTAGCCACTGTCTGGAGTTTTGAGACTCTCTGATCACGGGTTCTATCCCCGCCCATGGTATGGTTTGTTTGCAATCGTGTCATTACGATTCCGTGAGTCATGTAAGGAAAGCAGTCATAGGGACTGGAAAAGCGACTGGATTAATAGGACCCTGGACAGTGAAAGCCCCACAAATGCTATCCTACTAGAAACATAAATGTCACTATCACCATAAGGTATGGCAACACCGCATACCCACAAAAACAAAACAGTGGCACACAGGACCTCAAACTAATGTACAGGTTCAAACCAGGCAGATGAGGTGTCCCTGTAATCATTGTGGTAAAGGTGCTGGTAGCTGCAGTGGGGCAATAAACTGTGATGTTTGTGAAGAGTGGGTGTACATAAGATGCACGGATGAAATTAGTGACGATGTATATGATGGGTTAGTAGCTTGGAATGCCAACCTTGACTTTGTAACGCATACATAGGTCAATGTGAGATCACAGAAACCACACAATTACCTCAAATAATGCCACACAAATGTTTACACTGTACCAAGACATGAAGGAAGAACAGCAAACACATCATGTGTAAAACGTGTAAGGGGTAGGTGCATTATGGTTGTATGCTTGGTTATGTTAATGTTTGTAACAAGTGCACTCTAACCCACTTACCCTTTAGTACTGCTGGCATTGAGTTATTCAACTTTCTTAATACAAACGACCCCATGCCAAATATTGATGATTATAACTGCTTCAAGAAAACAGGTCTTCACTTTATTCATGCCAACGTGAGGTTACTCTTACCAAAGATGTCAGAGATTAGGATTCTAGCTAACGGAACTAGGGCAGCAATTATATCCATCTCTGAATCCTGGTTAGATGTCACTGTGACTGACAACGAGGTCAAGATAGAAGGTTACAACATAAAACGTTTAGATAGGAACAGAAATGGTGGTGGGGTCTGTGCCTATGTAAGAAATGACTTATGTGATGAATGGTTTGAAAAACCGACAAGTTGAAGATTGAGACACTTATGCAGCATATGGGAATCTTTATTCAGGAAACATTTCGCCACACAGTGGCTTCATCAGTCCAATACAAAGAGGAAGGCGTAAGGAGAAGAGGAGTATGAGGTAATCAGTCCCTCAGCCTGGAGTCGATGTGTTCAGTCCATCAATCTTGTAGAATGACTTAGCCTACAACCCAAGACCTGATTTGAATGATAATAAACTGGAGATTCTATGGCTTGAGGTGTTGTTACCCAAGACTAAACCAATCCTAGTAGGAACTAGTTACAACCCCCCACCCATGATCAATTCTTAGAGGATTTTTCGAGTCTTGTCCAGAACTAATAGCAATTCTGAGACAGTGATATTGGGAGGTTTCAAAATCTGTTTCCAACAGCAAAATAATGGGCTATGTAACAAGTATAAGCAAATTCTGGGATTAAATAGTTACACAACTAATTAATGCACCAACACGGATCAGTTTTCAGCCTCCATATTAGACAACATACTTTGTAATCACCCTGACAACATTAGCCAGTCAGGCATCATTACCACAGGTCTTAGCTATCATCTCACCATTTACTGCACCAGGAAAATCATTAGGTATCAGACAGGCCTACATAGGACAGTTAAAATGAGGTCTACTAGAAACTACAGCAAAGAATACTGGTAAATAGACTACAAAATTGTGACTGTACAGTGATAACAAGTTGCACGGACGTAAATGATGCCTGGAAAAAATTCAGAGCAATGTTCGCTACCATCCTTGATAATATTGCACCAGTTAAAGAAGTTAGGATTAAATGAAGAACTGAACCCTGGATGACTACTGAGATATTAGATAATATGAAATTCAGAGACCAGTTGCTGAAAAGCTCTAAGGCAAACAGACAGGATATTGCAGTGCTAAATGAATTCCAGAGAGTTAGGAACAGTGCAGAGGCTCATGAAAGGAGCAAAGGCAAAGCACTACTGCTCAAAAATCGAAGAGTACAAGGAAAAAACCAGAAGCTCTGGCAACAACTAAAACAGTTGGGGTACAGCCATAAACTCACAGTCAGATCTAACATAGGGCTAAATACAGTGGTACCTTGACTTATGAGTTTAATTCGTTCCATGATCAAGCTCGTAACTCAATTTGCTCATGTATCAAAATCAATTTTCCTCAATGAAATTAACTGAAATGCCATCAATCCTTTCCAGCAGAATTCCTGGCTCTCGGGAGACAGGAGAAAATACTTCAATATAACAGCTTATTTATATCTCACAACTGATCTAATATGACATATAAACAATATAAATAACATAGAAACATGATATATACTCTATAACAAATAAAATACATCGTGACGAGTGGTGGCGGCCACTCCTGAGGTAAAAATTATTGCTCTGACCATGTCTTCCCATTCTTGCCCTTCTGAGGTCTTTTTAAAAATGGAGTATTTGTGAGGCTAACTGCACTAGATCACTAGTTTCTTAAGGAAAACACTGAAACAAAAGTAATTTTCTAGTGTGTTTTTCAATGATTTCATGCTTTAATTCAATGGACATCATTCTCTTCTTCTCAGCACTGTCTTTGCACTTACTTTCTTAGGACCCATGGTTAGAAAAACGAAATTTGGCAAAATAACAGCACAAAAAGCACAAAACGCTGGGATGCTGGGTGGATGTTGTGGCGTTCGCTGCGCCAACTAATGGTGGCATATCGCTCATAACTCGGATTTTGGCTCGCAACTCAAAGCAAAAAATCGACCGAGCGACAGCTCGTAACTCGGAACACTCATAAGTTGGGGCATTCGTAAGTCAAGGTACCACTGTATTGATAATGAGGTATGCCAGGAGACAACTAAAGTGGCAAATTATTTTAATTCGTACTACACTTCTGTTGCATCAACACTAGTAAGTAAACTGCCAGTTGCATCAAATTCCTTTAACACAGACTGATAAATTTAAAACTTTTTACATTAACCCTTAACCCTTAAACGGTCCAAACAGATCGACGTTCAAATTCGTAGTGCTACAAAAGTAGATCTACTTTTTTTAACATATTTTCAAATATAACAACAAAAAAATGTAGATAAAAGTTTTTTTACACGTTTCCACATGTAAAACAAAAAAAAAAGATCTACATTTTTTTACGTACTTTCAGATGTTGAAAAAACGTATATATACGTTTGGACCATTTTAGGGTTAAATGGTCCAAACGTATATATACGTTTTTTCAACATCTGAAAGTATGTAAAAAAATGTAATCTTTTTTTTTGTTTTACATGTAGAAACGTGTAAAAAACTTTTATCTACATTTTTTTGTTGTTATATTTGAAAATATGTTAAAAAAAGTAGATCTACTTTTGTAGCACTACGAATTTGAACGTCGATCTGTTTGGACCATTTAAGGGTTAATAAGGGTGTCACCCCGAATAGTTGCCAATTAGTAGGTGTATCTTATGACTCTGTATGTAAAGAGTTAAGTACATTAAACCCAATTAAGAGCACCGGTCCAAATAACATCCCTCCTAAGCTCCTATAAGATGGCACCTCTAAATTACTAATTCCCATTGCACACACAATTAAATCTGTCCATAGCCACACACACTGTCCCAGAAGGATTTAAAGTGGCCACAGTTACTCCTATCTTCAAGAAAAATAGTAGGTCTGATGTCATCAACTATAGGCCTGTTAGTATACTCAGTGTGATGTCCAAACTTTTAGAGAAGGTGGTATACTTTCAAGTAGTTGAGTATCTTAATGACAAAAACATTCTCCATAGTTACCAGTCAGGTTTTAGGAGACCTCATTTAACCCACACTTTACTCATCAATTCGATGGACTACCTGAGAACTGTAATGTCACTAGGGAATTTTATAGGAATGGTAACCTTAGACTTGCAAATTGCCTTCAATACAGTCAACTTTAATATATTATGTTAGAAACTACAAGCTATCGGAATGAGTTCTGTAGAGTGGTTTAAGTCCTACCTGAGCAACATAAGAACATAAGAATGGAGCAACACTGCAGAAGGCCTACTGGCCCATGCGAGGCAGGTCCTTATCAAAACGACCTCTACCTTAAGCTACCCAAGAAATAACTCCCGTACCCAATGACACCAATCAAACCCAGCCCCTCCCACTCATATATTTGTCCAGTCTCTTCTTAAAGCTACCCAAGGTCCTAGCCTCTATCACCCAACTGGGAAGACTGTTCCACGCATCTACAACTCTGTTAGAAAACCAGTACTTACCTATGTCCTTTCTAAATCTAAATTTATCCAACTTAAATCCATTATATCTGGTTCTTACCTGGTTCGACACCCTCAGTACTTTATTAATATCTCCCTTGTTTATGCCCGTCATCCACTTATACACTTCATAAGAACAGCAGGAAACAAATTGGCAACAGGAAACAAATTGTCAAGATCAACAACACAGAATCAGAACCCCTACTGATAACATGTGGAGCTCCTCAAGATAGTACCCTGGGTCCTTTGTTATTCTTGTGTTATGTGAACAACATGCCTATCAGTGTCAAATGTAAGCTTCTGCTGTACACAGATGATAGTGCTCTGTTAGCATCAGGTAAAGACCCACAAGGCATTGCTAATGTACAATCACTATAAACATAAATTGAAAAAGGTAAATAATTTTAATGTCAGTGCAATGGGGAACCTATTATTACAGTAAATTCAGTGAAATATCTGGGAATTCCCTTTGACCCAAGTATGTCAGGAAAACTAATAGGAAGCAATATAATAGAGCAAGTTCCTCTACAGACAGACACAGTGTCTACCAGCTGAGGCTCGCAGGACCCTATGTCTAGCTCTCATGCAATGTATTACAGACTACTCTTGCTCTTCATGGTACTCTCCCTTAACAAAAAAACTGAAACATAAGCTACAAATCACCCACAACAAAATGGTGAGATTCAATCTGGACCTGGGTCCAAGAGAGCATGTAGGCCAGAATGAATTACAACAGCTGGATATGCTGAATGTTGAAGATGAGTAAATCAACTAAAGCTAAATTACGTTTATAAAATTGCTCACAACCAGTGTCCCCAATACATGTATCTTACTGCCAATTTTGTTAAGGCCGGGAACCAATGCAATTATAGAACTACGGGAAGGGAGAACAACTTTGCAGTACCTAGAGTCAGTGGTCAGGCTTCACACATTTTTCTACACAGCAATAAAAGAGTGGAACAGACTGCCTGCACATGTCAAAGCCTGTCCTAGTATGAGCCAGTTCAAGAAGAGAGCCAAAATGTACCTCATGAATAAGGTTATAGAAAGGGAGGAGAGTGATTTCTTGTATGAAAATAACTAATATTACCTCTCCCCTCGTATATCTTCTTTTATTGTAACTGCTTTTACATAGTTAAGATACTTACTTTTTGCTGATGATACTGTGCTTATGGGAAATTCTAAAGAAAAATTGCAAAGATTAGTAGATGAGTTTGGGAATGTGTGTAAAGGTAGAAAGTTGAAAGTGAACATAGAAAAGAGTAAGGTGATGAGGGTATCAAATGATTTAGATAAAGAAAAATTGGATATCAAATTGGGGAGGAGGAGTATGGAAGAAGTGAATGTTTTCAGATACTTGGGAGTTGACGTGTCGGCGGATGGATTTATGAAGGATGAGGTTAATCATAGAATTGATGAGGGAAAAAAGGTGAGTGGTGCGTTGAGGTATATGTGGAGTCAAAAAACGTTATCTATGGAGGCAAAGAAGGGAATGTATGAAAGTATAGTAGTACCAACAATCTTATATGGGTGTGAAGCTTGGGTGGTAAATGCAGCAGCAAGGAGACGGTTGGAGGCAGTGGAGATGTCCTGTCTAAGGGCAATGTGTGGTGTAAATATTATGCAGAAAATTCGGAATGTAGAAATTAGGAAAAGGTGTGGAGTTAATAAAAGTATTAGTCAGAGGGCAGAAGAGGGGTTGTTGAGGTGGTTTGGTCATTTAGAGAGAATGGATCAAAGTAGAATGACATGGAAAGCATATAAATCTACAGGGGAAGGAAGGCGGGGTAGGGGTCGTCCTCAAAAGAGTTGGAGAGAGGGGGTAAAGGAGGTTTTGTGGGCGAGGGGCTTGGATTTCCAGCAAGCGTGCGTGAGCGTGTTAGATAGGAGTGAATGGAGACGAATGGTACTTGGGACCTGACGATCTGTTGGAGTGTGAGCAGGGTAATATTTAGTGAAGGGATTCAGGGAAACCGGTTATTTTCATATAGTCGGACTTGAGTCCTGGAAATGGGAAGTACAATGCCTGCACTTTAAAGGAGGGGTTTGGGATATTGGCAGTTTGGAGGGATATGTTGTGTATCTTTATATGTGTATGCTTCTCAACTGTTGTATTCTGAGCACCTCTGCAAAAACAGTGATAATGTGTGAGTGTGGTGAAAGTGTTGAATGATGATGAAAGTATTTTCTTTTTGGGGATTTTCTTTCTTTTTTGGGTCACCCTGCCTCGGTGGGAGACGGCCGACTTGTTAAAAAAAAAAAAAAAATACTTACCTGTTTTTAACTTTTAAATATAAATAATAATTATCATAAGGACCTCAATGTAAATAAGTCACTGACTTTTTTTGGGTTATACTAGATTCTCTACACATACACTGCTATATATGATAATGTAACTGTATTTGTGTATACCTAAATAAAATTAGTTACACCACCACTACTACTTCTCCCTCTCTTGGTCCCGTCTCAGTTAGCTCACCTATATATACTGGCTCCCTCTCTCTTTTTGTTAGTGTGACTTTGTAAATGATCCAAATCGGACAGAAACGTACAGGTTATTTGTGTATTATAACTATAATTAAGTTGATGCAGGTGCCTCTAAGTATCACTCATCACCACCTCCAACACCATTGTTTAAAAAGCTGGCGATTAAAACATTTACACAACCTTAGTTCATAAAATATAAGAACATACTTCCCTGAGACTGCCATGTGACACAGACATGAGATGAACCTGTCTCTGCTTTTAGAACCCTGCACCTGATTACCAACAACTCTTTCCAACCCCTATATATAGCCTATACTCTCTCCTATTTCTCATGTAACTTAAGCAATCAAAGTCCCAGGAACACAATGTTTTCAATAAAGCCAGTCTTCATGTATACATTCATGCCCATTTACCTCTCTAGTGGTGGGCAATCATTTGCCTTACTACAATAAATGTTGGAATGTTTTATTTATTATCACACTGGCCGATTCCCACCAAGGCAGGGTGGCCCGAAAAAGAAAAACTTTCACCATCATTCACTCCATCACTGTAAAGTTTTTCTTCTTCTCTTTTTTAGTAAATGTCTACAGGAGAAGGGGTTACTAGCCCATTGCTCCCGGCATTTTAGTCGCCTCATACGACACGCATGGCTTACAGAGGAAAGATTCTTTTCCACTTCCCCATGGACAATAGAAGAAATAAAGAAGAACAAGAGCTATTTAGAAAAAGGAGAAAACCTAGATGTATGTATATATATATGCATGTGCGTGTTTGTGAAGTGTAACCAAAGTGTAAGTAGGAGTAGCAAGATATCCCTGTTATCCAGCGTGCTTATGAGACAGAAAAAGAAAACAGCAATCCTACCATCATGCAAAACAGTTACAGGTTTCTGTTTCACAGTCATCTGGCAGGACGGTAGTACTTCCCTGGGTGGTTGCTGTCTACCAACCTACTACCTAGAATGAACATCAAAATGAACATCAAAATTATAACATTTGCACCAAGAGAGCTGGGAAGCACATGGCAGTCCTCTTGCCCACATATTGATTTTCTAAAATAAAAAAAAAATAAGGGTATACCAAGAGCATATGCCACACATAGGTGTCTGAATATTTATAGCAAAATATTATGTTAATTGTGATTGCACTATTGATATAATAAATAAAATATGAATAGAGGTACTCAGGTTAGTGACATGCGAGGACCACATTGCCCAAATACAGTACCATACTGCATATGTACCTCATTTTCTTCTACAAACTGTCTCCGGTTTTGACTACATCATTCAGGAAACAACAGGTTCACTGAAATAAGCTGTAAAATATAATAATTTGTGCATTAATAAAAACCAAAATACGTAAAACTTGATTTCTTTTAAGATTTCCATCCCATGTGAATTATTATTATAATCAAAAAGAAGCGCTAAGCCACAAGGACTATACAGCCATCCCATGTGGAAAAACACTAGTAACTGATAATATTTGTGAAAGACCCTCCTGTTAAAATATTGAGTTGCAAAATCTAAGCTCATAAATTTGGAAGGATTCAAATTCATTTTATTACTGTACAATATTTACTTATAAAACTTCATTGCAGCTAACTGGTGTTCCCAGAATCTCTTAATAAATATTACTTTGCTAACAACACGCTATAAAGCTTTATTCTGAAGCCCTGAATATCTTGTATGATCCTTGAGATAATTATGACCCATGCACTGCAAATTCAGAATTTTATTTCATGTCACTCTATTCAAGCCATGGTACCATGGTATCAATGTGTACAGATACCATTACATTACATTTAATATTTGGAAAGATAAAGAAAAGTAAATACAAGCATGAGTTTGTTAATCATTATTATTATTATAATTATTAGTCATTATAGATACCTAAGACCCTCCTTTTTTTAGCATGTTATGGAAGGCAGCTCCCTACCTCCACATAAGTGGGAATCACTGTAATGATGAGAGCATAAAATAATAGTTCACATCTCAGTCACTGTCTGATAAGTCAGAGTCACTGCTGCATCTATTTTTTCTGCTTAGATTTTTGTGTTCTTTCCTCTTTTGCTTTTTCTCCTTTTGCTTTTTGTTTTTCTTGTCTTTTTTCTTTTTCTTCTCTTTTTTATATTTATGTTTGTCTTTATTTTTGTGCTTTTTGGATTTTCGCTTTGATTCTTTTTCGACCCATAAGGACTGCTGCTTAGTCACCATGTTGTGTCCTGTCTCAAGTGTCTGCACCACAGCTGATGCTGTACTCGATGATGACTTGATCATCTGAAGTCTATTCTTTAGGTGTACTGGAACTGGAGGTCCATACTCATCCTCAGAATCAACTGATGAATCACTATCTATTTTCTTACTGCCAATGATACCTTCCTTGACTCTGTCTGTCATGTTGACTGTCTGATCTTGAGTGGCATGAATATCAGTATCCCTATAACTGTTAAGTTCTTTGAAGTCAATATTGGCAAAAATTCCCTCAGCAGGAGTAATTTCAGTAGCTGCAGAAATTTTTCTACGATTTATAAAAAGTGGCTTTGGCAAACCCTCAGTGTCCCCAGTGGAGTCATCTTTCTTTGGTTCAAACCTGCTTATACGAACTCTCTGTCCATCAGGTCTCTTAGCAGTAACTGGATCTTTGACTGTATCTATGACACTTTTACGTTCCCTTGAAATTTCTGAGGAATTGTCCACAGAGGTTGACATTACAACTCTGCTATCACCACTGTCCATCTCTGATCCAGATATATTTTTAGCCAAACAGCCCAGAGAATTTTCTGCCTTAGAGGACTCCAATTTATGACTAGATTTAAGACTAGATTCTTGTTGCCTTCTAAGACTCGTAGGTTGTTCCTCCTCACTCTCAGAGTTAGAGTCAGATCCTGAGTCTTGAAAGATGGCTTTAAAAAGATCCATTGTAGGTGGCCCATCCACTGGAACCTGAAAAAAAATAAAGTCTAAATAAAATAGTTCTAACTGCCATACAAACACCTGCACAGTATTTTTACAAATTCTTTTTCATATTTTTAATGAGTTATCAAAGCAGTAAAATTTTGGTTGTTATTGTTATCCTACATTTCATTTTTTCAAAGATAAAAATATCTCAATGTTTTCAATAACAAATTAAGACAATATAGGAGGACCTCATATGGCTCTTAACCCTTTCAGGGTCCATGCCGTAGATCTACGGCTTTGAGTTGAGGGTCCAAACCACAGATCTACGCCACAAGCTCAGCTCACTTTGATAAGCTGTGAGCGGTAAATTTGGGCCTAGATATGAGAGAATACATCTATGTGGTATGTGTGCACCACATATAACAAATCCTGCAGCACACAGTGCATAATGAGAGAAAAAACTGAGGCCGTAATTTTCGATTAAAACAGAAACTTTGCAGTTTTTTTTTTTATGTTTTTTATAGTTGTATTTGCAATTTCTTGGCCTCATTTGATAGAATGAAAAATATGTTACAGAAATAGAGATGATTTTGATTAGTTTTAGTACTGGAAATGGCTTGAAACTGAGCTCAAAATAGAGGAAATGTTAAATTTTTGCTGATGTTCAAGAGTAAACAAATGACCTCACACATCTAATACACACCAGCTGGTGGGTCTAATATATGTTCACAAATGTGGTGATATTATTTATACAATTATTACAACATTGCATAACAGTAAATCTTCTATTTTCTTGTTTTGAATAAAAATTCATTATGTGAATAAAAAATCAAAATGGAATTCATTTGTAAAGCCTGAAAATGTAACTAATGAACAGAGGAAATGTTAGTTTAGTGCCAGGAATGCCTGCATTGTTTATTCTGAACCCTGTTTTGAAATTGGAATATTTTGAACTTTGCGTTAAATTGGCCAAATTACCATTTTCCGATCACTTTATTTTGTAGTTGAAGCAGTTGATGTGGCAATTTCTTGTGCTCAATCGATAGAACAGAAGTAATACTAGTGAAATAGCTAAGAATTTGGTTGACTGGAATAATGTAATTGGCCTAAAATGGGAGTCAAAGTTGGCAAAATCACCGATGCATAAATATCGCTGACACATCAAAATTCGCGAGAGTATAAATTCGTCAATTTTCCATCAAATTTCATACTTTTTGTTTTATTACCTTCAGAAAAAGATTCTCTACCATTTCATAAGAAAAAAATAATTTTTTTTTTTTTTAAATTCTTGGACCTGGTGCACACTTTGAAATTTGGCCTCTGGACCCTGAAAGGGTTAAGTTCCCAACCCTGTACAGCAAGTGAAAATTGCCGGAAGGTGGAAAAGAGCATTTTTTTTATTATCAAACGTATGTTAAACACCAGATAACGTGTTCACACTATCATATGTTAAGCATAAAAAAAAAAACAGATAAAAAAGAAAAATAAATACACAGTGTACATACAATACAGTGGTACTTCGGTATATGTCTGCTTTCGAATAAGTCCAACTTGGTATACATCCTGTTTGGATGTGAAAATTTTGGCTTGGTATATGACCTCTGTTTGGAATACGACTCGCGTGCTAAAACTTGTATGGGTCAAAATGAGTCATGACACTGTGTGCTACCCTTGTTTACCTCTCTCTTGAGACAAAGCCAGGATATTGTCTCTCTGAGCAGATCCATGGGTCTGGATGTGAGTGATGGTGATGTGGAGGAGTTAGTGGAGGGGCACAGGGAAGAGCTGACCACTGAGGAGCTGCAGGAACTTGAGGAGGAGGAGCACAAGACTAAGATGGATGCACTCTCTTCAGGCTTGGAAGAGGAGATAGAGGAAGCCCCTACTTCATTAACCCTTTGACTGTCGCGGTGGTATATATACGTCATGGGAGATACCGTGTTTGACGTATCTATACTCATAAATTCTAGCGGCTTCAAATCAAGCGGGAGAGGGCTGGTAGGCCTACACGAGAGAGAATGGGTCTCAGTGGTCGGTGTGCACCCTGTGAAAAAAATCTGGGACTCAGCGGTGCATTGTGGGAACGCCATCTTGGTAGTCCATTTTCACCATGCCTCACGGTAAGAAGTTCCTCACTCCTCGGCGGATTGGAAGTCTTTTATTCCCAAGTGATAGCTCAAACAGTGATGATAGTGTCAGTGAAAGTGAATTCCCTGGTTTTGAAGCGGGTGTGACCGAGAAAATTACCCAGGATAACATAATTAGTGATGAAAACCCAGATGACCCACAACCTTCCACCTCTGGTGCTGGGCCGGCTCGTTCATGTTCACCTGTACCAGGACGAAAGAGGAAACTATATGTGAGCAGTGCAAGTGATAGTGATAGTGATTTCAAGGTTATTGAAAGCAGTTCTAGTTGTGACAGTGAGGGTGAATATTCCCCAGTGAAGCGGCAGCATATACGACGTCGCATGCGGTCTGGTAGTGTGCCATATGCTCTTCCAAGAGGAAGGAGTACATCTCAGAGCACATCCCGTGGCCCTACACCACGTCCTGATAGTGAAGATGACGATATTGTTACGATGGGTATAAATGATGTGAGTGAGGCAGCAGGCGGTGGTGGTGATAGTGATGGTGGCATGAGTCATGTGACAACAGCAGCGGGCCACGCTACTACCCGCGCTGCTGACTCTGCACAACTACAACCAGCCTCACCCGACCCCACACTCCCACAACCACAACCACAACCTGCACAACCACAACCACATTACAATATCCAGAACGCACCAGCTGACAGCATCTGGGATTGGCAGCAAGATGACGGGTTTGTTCCCAATCCCCATGACTTTGATGGAGGACAAAGTGGAATACGGCCATCATGTACACTTGGGAACAATCCCACTGAACTGGAATGCTTTCAGTTGTTCTTCGATGAACCCCTGATGGACATTGTTGTCAGGGAAAGCAATACATACTATGAGTACACCATGGCAAACACTATTCTCTCACACAATACACAAATAACCCGCACATAAAAGACAGAAGCTTACGACGACGTTTCGGTCCGACTTGGACCATTGACAAAGTCACACTAACAGAGGAGGAGCAGGACGGCTATATATAGGCAGGAAGAGGTGGAGGTAGTAGTAGTGGTAGTAGTAGTAGTAGTAGTAGTACAAGAATTGTATATAATACCGACAGGATGAAATGACACATGCACAACACCCGGGCATCCCCACCGTAGACGTTTCGCCATCCAGCCAGCCACTGGATGGCGAAACGTCCACAACAAAGACAACCAGACGCCGCACATGTGTCTAATTTCATCAGTAGATGTAGTAGAAGAAGAAGAGGTAGTAGTAGTGGTAGTGGTAGAAGTGGGAAATAAGGAAGACGAGCCAGTCAAATACAATATAGCCGTCCTGCTCCTCCTCTGTTAGTGTGACTTTGTCAATGGTCCAAGTCGGACCGAAACGTCGTCGTAAGCTTCTGTCTTTTATGTGCGGGTTATTTGTGTATCGTTCCAGTCACGGTATTGTGCCTTTTTGTTATTTACTATTCTGTCACCAAGATCACGCCTACACCAGTGGAAGGACACAACTGTGACAGAGATGTATCTGTTCTTTGCCACAATAATGCTTATGCCACATGTGTATAAGCATACTGTCAACACATACTGGGCAACAGACCTCCTGATTTCAACCCCTGCTTTCAGTGACATCATACCAGTGAATAGATTTGTGTTACTGTTACGTATGTTACACTTTTCAGACAAAACCAGGCCTGACAGAAGCGACAGGTTATATAAGATCAGATGTGTGTTTATGTACCTGAAACAAAAGTGCTGTATGTATTTTTATCCCTCCAGGAAGCTTGTTATTGACGAGTCTTTGATTTTGTTCAAAGGAAGACTCTCATTCAAGCAGTATATACCAAGCAAGAGGAAACACTTTGGTATAAAGTTATTTGTTCTGTGTGATTGCAAAACTGGTCTGGTTTTGGATATAATTGTGTACACTGGCGGTAAAATAATGGAAGATATCAGGAAGTTAATCATAGAATTGATGAGGGAAAAAAGGTGAGTGGTGCGTTGAGGTATATGTGGAGTCAAAAAACATTATCTATGGAGGCAAAGAAGGGAATGTATGAAAGTATAGTAGTACCAACACTCTTATATGGGTGTGAAGCTTGGGTGGTAAATGCAGCAGCGAGGAGACGGTTGGAGGCAGTGGAGATGTCCTGTCTAAGGGCAATGTGTGGTGTAAATATTATGCAGAAAATTCGGAGTGTGGAAATTAGGAGGTGTGGAGTTAATAAAAGTATTAGTCAGAGGGCAGAAGAGGGGTTGTTGAGGTGGTTTGGTCATTTAGAGAGAATGGATCAAAGTAGAATGACATGGAAAGCATATAAATCTATAGGGGAAGGAAGGCGGGGTAGGGGTCGTCCTCGAAAGGGTTGGAGAGAGGGGGTAAAGGAGGTTTTGTGGGCAAGGGGCTTGGACTTCTAGCAAGCGTGCGTAAGCGTGTTAGATAGGAGTGAATGGAGACGAATGGTACTTGGGACCTGACGATCTGTTGGAGTGTGAGCAGGGTAATATTTAGTGAAGGGATTCAGGGAAACTGGTTATTTTCATATAGTCGGACTTGAGTCCTGGAAATGGGAAGTACAATGCCTGCACTTTAAAGGAGGGGTTTGGGATATTGGCAGTTTGGAGGGATATGTTGTGTATCTTTATATGTGTATGCTTCTAGACTGTTGTATTCTGAGCACCTCTGCAAAAACAGTGATAATGTGCGAGTGTGGTGAAAGTGTTGAATGATGATGAAAGTATTTTCTTTTTGGGGATTTTCTTTCTTTTTTGGGTCACCCTGCCTCGGTGGGAGACGGCCGACTTGTTGAAAAAAAAAAAAAAAAAAAATCAGGAAGTTACTGGGTATCTCTGGTGATGTGGTTAGAACAATGATGGAGCCATATCTTGGTAAGGGGCATATTTTATATACTGACAACTGGTACACAAGCCCTATACTCAGTGATTTCTTGCGAGTGAACATGACAGATGTGTGTGGCACAGTGCGTAGAAATCATAAACATATGCCTAGGTTCGATGCTGGCAGTCGTAGAGGTGAAGTGCAGGTGTTTGCTGCCAATGACATCATGGCATTTCGGTGGCATGACAAACGTGATGTCACACTGCTGACTTCAGTTCACCGACACGAAATGGTAGACACTGGCAAGCAGAATAGAGAGACCAATGAACCCATTGCAAAACCTGCAGCTGTGATGGATTACAACCTCAATATGCGCTTAGTGGACAAATGTGACATGCAGATTGGGTTTGCTGACTGTGTTCGCAAGAGTTATAAGTGGTACATAAAACTGTTTTTCCATCTTCTTGACATTTCCATGCTGAATGCTTATAATATGTATAAGTTGAAGACCAAGAAGAAACCCAAATATGGTGAATTTTGTTTGTCAGTCATCAGACAAATAATATTCAAGTACCAAGAAACAACACCTGCAATAGACCAGCGCCCACGAAATTATCAACACATGTCCTCTCGTCTGAGGCCTGGTGGTCACTACCCCATACCACTGCCTGCTACTACTGCCAAGAAAAATGCTCAGAAGAGGTGTTTTGTTTGTAGACATACCACAAAACGCCCACAAAAACGCAGAGACACTCGTTTTATGTGTGAGGAGTGTAATACACCATTGTGCTTATTTTCAAAGAATTCCACAAGCTGCAGCACTTCTAGAAAAGTGTCCAGTGATTGTACATATGTATATATATTATAAAACAATCGTAATAAACATTTGTTTACATTGTTTGTTTGTGTAAACAAGTTTTAGCAACATTATAATGATACGAGTGTTTTTGCTATAATTGTGTTACATTCAACGAGTGTATATTTGAACATTGCACAATAATTTGGTCTCACAGGCCACAAAAGTTATGTGAAAAAATAAAATAGTGAAAAAAACAAGAAACCATCGAATACAAGTAAATCAAAGTTTACCGGGTGAGCGGTAGTCGCCGCTGTTGCCGCTCGCAGATCAATTTCAGCAAACTTTAGGACTCTATATCTCGGTAAGTACTGATGGGAAAAATTTTTTGGGGGGACTAAAACAATCAGAAAAATAATCTTAACATTTTCATAAGAAAAAATAATTTTTTTTTTCGAATATTTTGCGACACCAGGAGACACTTCAGGATTGGGCCCTTCGACAGTCAAAGGGTTAATCAAGGAAATCTTTGCCAAATGGACAGACATCAAAAATTTTGCAGAGAAATACCACCCCAACAAAGCACAAACAAGCCATAATAGCATTGTCTGGAATGACCAGACAATGTCACATTTCTGAAATATCCTGAGGAGAAGGCAGAAGCAAAGTTCTTTGGACAGATTTTTAGTAAAAGTCGAACCTGGTGAGCTTCAACCAAGTCCAAATAGAAAAAAAAGACAGAAAAGAGAAGAGGACTCTCCTTCCAAACAATAACATTTCCTCCTCCTCCCTTCTCAGCACTATCCTAGTAGGCATTCAACTCTTTTCAGCAAAGTCAAGTGAGGTTAAATTTTCATTTATTTCATCTGATTCTTTTGTATTTATGTATGTATTTTAGTATTAAGCAGTGTTTAAATTATTTAATACAACCAATACCAATAGGATTTTTTCATGGGAATGGATTAATCATTTTCCCTATATGTATGTACTTATTATGGGAAAATTTGTTTGGAATACGTCCTGTTTGGTATAAGTCTAAGGCCCTGGAACGGATTAAGGACATATACCGAGGTACCACTGTATTTACCTTAAAATACTGTGCTGGTTGCTCTTCCTTTATGTTACTGCTGTAAGAAATTGGCAGAAAAGTGGTAAAAGTACCAAACATAATGAACAATGGCTCAACTGAAAGCCAACAAAAATGTGGAACACCGAAAAGAGGGAGCTGGATATGTGAGGCCCTCCTGTATATGAAAAACTTATTTGTAAAGCTTGCCAGCAATTTAACCCTTTCAGGGTCCAGACCCCCAATCTGAAACTTGTCCAGTCCAAGAATTTAAAAAAAAAAAAAAATTTCTTATGAAATGGTAGTAAGTCTTTTTCTGAGGGTAATTACAGTGAAACATGTAAATGAACAGTATTTAGATAAGGCTAAAGAGGTCTTTGTGGCATTTATGGATTTGGAAAAGGCGTATGACAGGGTGGATAGGGAGGCAATGTGGCAGATGTTGCAGGTGTATGGTGTAGGAGGTAGGTTACTGAAAGCAGTGAAGAGTTTTTACGAGGATAGTGAGACTCAAGTTAGAGTATGTAGGAAAGAGGGAAATTATTTCCCTGTAAAAGTAGGCCTTAGACAAGGATGTGTGATGTCACCGTGGTTGTTTAATATATTTATAGATGGGGTTGTAAGAGAAGTAAATGCGAGGGTCTTGGCAAGAGGCGTGGAGTTAAAAGATAAAGAATCACACATAAAGTGGGAGTTGTCACAGTTGCTCTTTGCTGATGACACTGTGCTCTTGGGAGATTCTGAAGAGAAGTTGCAGAGATTGGTGGATGAATTTGGTAGGGTGTGCAAAAGAAGAAAATTAAAAGTGAATACAGGAAAGAGTAAGGTTATGAGGATAACAAAAGCATTAGGTGATGAAAGATTGGATATCAGATTGGAGGAAGAGAGTATGGAGGAGGTGAATGTATTCAGATATTTGGGAGTGGATGTGTCAGCAGATGGGTCTATGAAAGATGAGGTGAATCATAGAATTGATGAGGAAAAAAGGGTGAGTGGTGCACTTAGGAGTCTGTGGAGACAAAGAACTTTGTCCTTGGAGGCAAAGAGGGGAATGTATGAGAGTATAGTTTTACCAATGCTCTTATATGGGTGTGAAGCATGGGTGATGAATGTTGCAGCGAGGAGAAGGCTGGAGGCAGTGGAGATGTCATGTCTGAGGGCAATGTGTGGTGTGAATATAATGCAGAGAATTCGTAGTTTGGAAGTTAGGAGGAGGTGCGGGATTGCCAAAACTGTTGTCCAGAGGGCTGAGGAAGGGTTGTTGAGGTGGTTCGGACATGTAGAGAGAATGGAACAAAACAGAGTGACTTCAAGAGTGTATCAGTCTGTAGTGGAAGGAAGGCGGGGTAGGGGTCGGCCTAGGAAAGGTTGGAGGGAGGGAGGGGGTAAAGGAGGTTTTGTGTGCAAGGAGCTTGGACTTCCAGCAGGCATGCGTGAGCGTGTTTGATAGGAGTGAAAGGAGACAAATGGTTTTTAATACTTGACGTGCTGTTGGAGTGTGAGCAAAGTAACATTTATGAAGGGGCTCAGGGAAACCGGCAGGCCGGACTCGAGTCCTGGAGATGGGAAGTACAGTGCCTGCACTCTGAAGGAGGGGTGTTAATGTTGCAGTTTAAAAACTGTAGTGTAAAGCACCCTTCTGGCAAGACAGTGATGGAGTGAATGATGGTGAAAGCTTTTCTTTTTCGGGCCACCCTGCCTTGGTGGGAATCGGCGGGTGTGATAATAAGAAAAATAATAATAATAAAACAAAAGTACGAAATTTGATGGAAAATTAATGAAATTACGGTATTGCAAATTTTACTGCATCAGCGATATTTATGCTTCAGCAGTTCTGCCCACTTTGAGTCCTATTTTAGGCCAATTACATTGTTCCATTCGACCAAATTCTTAGCTATTTCACTAGTATATTTTCCATTTTATCGACCGAGTACAAAAAAACACCCAATCAGCCATTTCAACTACCCAGTAAAGCGATCAGAAATTGGTAATTTGGCCAATTTCACACAAATTTCAAAATATTCCAATTTCAAAATAGGGTCCAAATAAACAATGCAGGCATTTGTGGCACTAAAATAACATTTCCTCTGTTCATCAGTTATGTTCCCAGGCTTTACACATGAATTTCATCTTTAATTTTTATTCACACAAAAAAATAGAAGATATACTATGCAATATTTTAATAATTGTATAAATAATATCAGCACATTCGTGAACACATATCACGGGTGACATGATTTGTTTACTCTTGAATATTGGCAAAAATTAAACATTTCTGCTACACTGAGCTCAATTTCAAGCTATTTTCAGTCCAGAAACCAATCAACAACTATTTCTGTAATATATCTTCCATTCTATCAAATGAGATCAAGAAACCGAGAATACAACAATAAAAACTATACAAAAATACACCACAAAGTTTTAAACCAAAAACACAGTTGGAGTTTTTTTCTCATTATGCACTGCGTGCTGCAGGATGTTTTTTTATATGGTGCACACTTACCACACAGACCAATTCATATCTAGGCCCAAATTTGAATTACCCAGAATGAAACTTTATACTTTTATATGTTAAAGCATAATTAATATATACATATAGCTGAAAAATACATTACATATAAAGAAACAAACCTTCAGACCAAAGGTTTCTGGTTTAGTATTAAGATCTTCATCTTCTGAGGTTTCTTTTCTTTCTTTGTCTCTAGGCGAGGGTGAAACGTCTCGGTTACCAGCTGTTTCCTCTACTGGTGCGTTGAGGAAATTGAAAATTGAAAACTTCTCTCTCTTGGATTTGTTAATACCAACAAATGAAGATCTGTTAAATAAATTTATTATTAAGATAAATCTTTCTAGTAGCTAATTTGATTTAGTTTGAGTTGGTACATATGTTAACTGAAATAATACAATTTTCTGCAGTTTCACATTCAAAGGATCAACATCAAGTATATATAAAAACAAGCAACAACTAAGAACAAAAAAAAAAAAAGGGATCCACAATGCACTTATAAGGAAAAGGAACTTGTCAATAGTCTGTATAACCTCTGTAATAAACTCCCAGACCACTTTTCTTCTAGTCAATCTTATGTCTATTTTCTCCTGCACACATACACACTCTTAGCTGTATACATCACACAGTGTGCATGCCTCATGCACACCCCTCTGTACATCACAGTGAGGAACAGCTGACACAGGAAGGTAGTGAACACTGTAGTTCACAGAACCTTCAGAGAAAGCCATTTCTCTGAAGGTCCTGTGAACTACAGGTTCCATGAACCATTTATAGGAATCCTACCGCCAGTACTCAAGATTATGTTTAACATGCTCACACAAGCCTGTTGGATGCTCAAGCCCCAAGCACACAAAATCTCCCTCCCTCCAACCTTTCCTGAAACTAACACATAACCCTTTTTCTATCCATTACAGAATCATACACCTTCTTTGTCATCCTATTCTACTCCATCTTCTCTAAATGCCCTAACCACCTCAATGACCCCTCCTCAGACCCCTGAAATATACTTCTGGTAACCACACACCATCTTCTAATTTCTATGTTTTGAATTATCTGCATAATGTTCACACTACACATTGTTCTCAAGCATTACATCTCCACTTGTGCATGAGAAATGTGCAGTGACCAATGAAGGCAACAAAGGCAGTACAAGTGAACAGGAAATAACTAAGGGAGAACATACTGGGTGAAAAGTATCTTGGAAGTATATTACTGGTGTTATAGATGTTATACCTGCAAGCTGCTAGTATTGTACTGTATATTAATTGTGTTACAGATGCTACACCTTCAAGTTACTAGTAATATATTGTATATTACTGTTGTTATAGATGCTACACCTGCAAGTTACTAGTAATATATTGTATATTACTGTTGTTATAGATGCTACACCTGCAAGTTACTAGTGATATATTGTATATTACTGCTGTTATAGATGCTACACCTGCAAGTTACTAGTAATATATTGTACATTACTGGTGTTATAGATTCTACACTTGCAAATTACTGTGACATAACACTTGGTGTTATGTAACCACTGTGATGTAACACTTGGTGTTACGTATCCACTGTGATGCAACACTTGGTGTTATGTATCCACTGTGATGCAACACTTGGTGTTATGTATCCATTGTGCTGTAACACTTGGTGTTATGTATCCACTGTGCTGTAACACTTGGTGTTATTTATCCAATGTGATGTAACACTTGGTGTTATGTATCCAGTGTGATGTAATACTTAGCGCTATGTATCTACTCTGCTGATAAAAATTAATTGGTTTTCAGGAGTGTATTTTTTTAAGTAAGTAAAACAAAAAAGTTACAACAGTGGATTAATTGAAACTTACAGTTTATTGTGTACTGAAGTTGGTAAAAAAATGATCACTTGTCAGTAACAGCAACAAATCCATCAGTGATACATAAGTTTCAACAATTTTTAATGCCAAATTATGATGCATTTTCACTTTTTATTGTTTTAAAGACTTAAAACTTTTTTTTAACACATCGGCCATTTCCCATCAAGGTAGGTTGACCCGAAAAAGAAAAAAACACTTTCATCATCATTCACTCCATCATTGTCTTGCCAGAGGCATGCCTACACTACAGTTAAAAAACTGCAACATATCAACACCCTTCTTTCAGGGTGTAAGCACTGTACTTCTCACCCCCAAGACTCAAGCATGGCTTACCAGTTTCCCTCAATCCCTTTATAAATGTTACCTTGCTCACACTCCAACAGCACGTCAAGTCCTAAAAACCATTTATCTCCACTCGCTCCTAACACACTCATGCATGCTTGCTGGAAATCCAAGCCCCTCGCACACAAAACCTCCTTTACCCCATCCCTCCAACCTTTCCTAGAATGACTCCTACCCTGCCTTCCTTCCACTACAGATTTATATGCTCTCCAAGTCATTCTATTTTGTTCCATCCTCTCAAAATGTCTGAGTCACCTCTACAAACCCTCCTCAACCCTCTGGATAATACTCTTAATAAACCCGCACCTCTTCCTAATTTCCAAACTATTCCAATTTCTTCAGATATTAGATGTGTTCCAAGGTGTTTTAGTACTTTAAACATGGGTAAATCCATAGCCCAACATTACTCCACTTGAATCATACATTATATAGTAAACTGGTGCAAATAATTTTTTTTTATTTTTTTACTGCTTTGTTCTTTTAACACAATATACAAGGAATACTTATTATGTTACAATTGTTTGAAGGTGTAATACTAATCTCTAAGACAGTAGACATACTATCTTTGCACTGTATCACTCACTCATCTACCCTTATCTCACATATGGAATTTGTGCATGGGGGTCAACAACATCAAATCACCTAAGGCCTCTAATAACCCAGCAAAAGGCTGCAATCAGAATGATAACAAATTCCCACTCGTGACAGCATACTCCACCTCTATTCAAGTCTAAATTTGCTCACCATAAAGAACATCCACACTTATTCATGTGCCTACTACATACATAGAACAATACACGCAAACATAACTCCTCCACTCAAACTTCTCACCAACCTTAACAGGATACACGGCCATAACACAAGACACAGATCTCTTTTTGATGTACCCCGCGTCCATATCACACTGTGTAAAAACTCTATGCACATAAAGGGCCCCAAAATCTGGAATTCATTACCAGAACATACTAAAGAAACCAGGCCTGAAAATCATTTTAAGACTCTTCTAAAAAAACCACTTACTCGCCCAGGACTAAATAATCAACACTCAATATTTAACATTACCAATAATTCTCCCAATTACTTAAATCTTAAAACTTCAAGACAACATATAGTAAATTGATCATCTTGTTTGTTATACATTGTAATGCGACAAATTTGTACAACTATAATGCTTCATTATCAAAATGTTCAAATTTCATTGTTTCAAATACTCAATTGAACTTCATATTGTAAATTGTTTACTGTAGTTTTTACCACTGAACCTTTCATTGCTTGTTAATTTTAAGTTAATTTTAATCCTGCCTATAATGCTCTGCATACAAGGAGCTTTTGGCATGTACACCCAACTACTATAATTCCTTGTACAACTATGTATCATGTCCAAATAAACTATATGAATATGAATATGAAAGTCACATTGAACTACTATTAATTTGAACATACCAGCCATTTCCCACTGAGGCAGGTGACCTGAAAAAGAAGAAACAAAAGCTTTCCTTTTTACATTTAATAATATATACAGGAGAAGGGGTTACTAGCCCCTTGCTCCCGGCATTTTAGTTGCTTCTTACGACACGCATGGCTTACGGAGGAAGAATTCTGTTCTACTTCTCCATGGGTTTTCCTGGGTTAATTATTTTTTATTCTTTTTAACACTCCAGTCATCTCCCACAAAGATAGGGTAACTTGACAAAGAAGAAAACATTTTCACTATCACTCACTCAATCACCATCTCACCAGAAGGGTGCTGACATAACAATTCAGAGAGAACATGCTGGGTTAAATAAACAAAGTAATTTCTATGTGCACATAATATCTGTGTGCTTTCAAGATCATTGTAAGACACCTTTATATGGAAATAAGTCACATCGTTTGACTATACTGGTTTATCCTAGGTTAAATCTACATACCCTAGGTAATAGGTTGGTAGACAGCAACTGCCCAGGGAGGTACGTACTACCGTCCTGCCAAGCGAGTGTAAAACAAAAGCCTGTAATTGTTTTACATGATGGTAGGATTGCTGGTGTCCATTTTTCTGTCTCATAAACATGCAAGATTTCAGGTACATCTTGCTACTTCTTCTTACACTTAGGTCACACTACACATACATGTTTTTTTTTTTTTTTTTTAACAAGTCGGCCGTCTCCCACCGAGGCAGAGTGACCCAAAAAAAGAAAGAAAATCCCCAAAAAGAAAATACTTTCATCATCATTCAACACTTTCACCACACTCACACATTATCACTGTTTTTGCAGAGGTGCTCAGAATACAACAGTTGAGAAGCATACACATATAAAGATACACAACATATCCTTCCAAACTGCCAATATCCCAAACCCCTCCTTTAAAGTGCAGGCATTGTACTTCCCATTTCCAGGACTCAAGTCCGACTATATGAAAATAACCGGTTTCCCTGAATCCCTTCACTAAATATTACCCTGCTCACACTCCAACAGATCGTCAGGTCCCAAGTGCAATTCGTCTCCATTCACTCCTATCTAACACGCTCACGCACGTTTGCTGGAAGTCCAAGCCCCTCGCCCACAAAACCTAGTTTACCCCCTCTTTCCAACCCTTTCGAGGATGACCCCTACCCCGCCTTCCTTCCCCTATAGATTTATATGCTTTCCTTGCCATTCTACTTTGATCCATTCTCTCTAAATGACCAAACCACCTCAACAATCCCTCTTCTGCCCTCTGACTAATACTTTTATTAACTCCACACCTTTTCTTAATTTCCACACTCCGAATTTTCTGCATAATATTTACACCACACATTGCCCTTAAACAGGACATGTCCACTGCCTCCAACCATCTCCTCGCTGCTGCATTCACCACCCAAGCTTCACACCCATATAAGAGTGTTGGTACTACTATACTTTCATACATTCCCTTCTTTGCCTCCATAGATAAAGTTTTTTGACTCCACATATACCTCAACGCACCACTCACCTTTTTTCCCTCATCAATTCTATGATTAACCTCATCCTTCATAAATCCATCTGCCGACACGTCAACTCCCAAGTATCTGAAAACATTCACTTCTTCCATACTCCTCCTCCCCAATTTGATATCCAATTTTTCTTTATCTAAATCATTTGATACCCTCATCACCTTACTCTTTTCTATGTTCACTTTCAACTTTCTACCTTTACACACATTCCCAAACTCATCCACTAACCTTTGCAATTTTTCTTTAGAATCTCCCATAAGCACAGTATCATCAGCAAAAAGTAACTGTGTCAATTCCCATTTTGAATTTGATTCCCCAAAATTTAATCCCACCCCTCTCCCGAACACCCTAGCATTTACTTCCTTTACAACCCCATCTATAAATATATTAACCCTTTGACTGTCGCGGCCGTATATATACGTTTTACGAGGTGCCGTGTTTGACGTATATATACTCATAAATTCTAGCGGCTTCAAATCAACCAGGAGAAAGCTGGTAGGCCCACATGTGAGAGAATGGGTCTGTGTGGTCAGTGTGCACCATATAAAAAAAATCCTGAAGCACGCAGTGCATAATGAGAAAAAAAAAACTCCGACCGTTTTTTTTAATTAAAATGCCGACTTTGTGGTCTATTTTCATATAGTATTTATGGTTGTATTCTCGTTTTCTTGGTCTCATTTGATAGAGTGGAAAACATATTACAGAAATAGAGATGTTTTTGATTGATTTTACTATAAAAAGAACCTAGAAATGGAACTCAAAGTAGGGGAAATGTTTGATTTTTGCCAATGTTCAAAAGTAAACAAATGATGCCATTATCCAATAAATGTCCAACTAGCCATTCTAATATGCAGTCATGAATGGGTTGATGTTATTTATACAGTTATTACAGCATTGCAGTAGTCTGCATAATAGTAAGTCTAATATTTTTTGTTTGAATAAAAATTCAAAACAGAAAGCAAGAGTAATATCAGAGGGGCCTGGAGACGTGACTGATGAACAAAGAAAACGTTATTTTAGAGCCTGGAATGTCTGCATTGTTCATTCTGGACCTTATTTTGAAATTGTCATATTTTTTAGTTTTCGTGAAATTGGCCAAATTGCAAATTTCTGACCACATTATTAGGTAGTTGAAATCAGTAAATGGGCAGTTTCTTGTACTCAATCGATAGAGAAAATCAAGTTCTAAAGAAATAGCTATGAGTTTGGGCGACTAGAACAATGGAATTAGCCGAAAATAGGGCTCAAAGTGGGCGAAATCGCCGATTTGTAAACAGTGCCGAGGTCGCTAACTTCGCGAGAGCATAATTCCGTCAGTTTTCCATCAAATTTCGTTTTTTTGGTGTCATTACAATCGGGAAAAGATTCTCTATCATTTCATAAGAAAAAATAATTTTTTTTTTTTTTAAATTTTTCGGCACCAGGAGACACCTCAGGATTGGGGGTTGCGACAGTCAAAGGGTTAAACAACCATGGTGACATTACACATCCCTGTCTAAGACCTACTTTTACCAGGAAGTAGTCTCCCTCTCTTCTACACACCCTAACCTGAGCCTCACTATCCTCATAAAAACTCTTTACAGCATTTAATAACTTACCACCTATTCCATATACTTGCAACATCTGCCACATTGCTCCTCTATCCACTCTATCATATGCCTTTTCTAAATCCATAAATGCAATAAAAACTTCCCTACCTTTATCTAAATACTGTTCACATATATGCTTCAATGTAAACACTTAATCTACACATCCCCTACCCACTCTGAAACCTCCTTGCTCATCCACAATCCTACATTCTGTCTTACCTCTAATTCTTTCAATTATAACCCTACCGTACACTTTTCCTGTTATACTCAGTAAACTTATTCCTCTATAATTTTTACAGTCTCTTTTGTCCCCTTTCCCTTTATATAAAGGGACTATACATGCTCTCCGCCAATCCCTAGGTACCTTCCCCTCTTTCATACCTTTATTAAACAAAAGTACCAACCACTCCAACATTATATCCCCCCTGCTTTTAACATTTCTGTCATGATCCCATCAGTTCCAGCTGCTTTACCCCCTTTCATTCTACGTAATGCCTCACGTACCTCCCCCACACTTACATTCTGCTCTTCTTCACTCCTAAAAGATGGTATACCTCCCTGACCAGTGCATGAAATTACTGCCTCTCTTTCTTCCTTAACATTTAAAAGTTCCTCAAAATATTCTCACCATCTACCTAATACCTCCATCTCCCCATCTACTAACTCCCCTACTCTGTTTTTAACTGACAAATCCATACTTTCCCTAGGTTTTCTTAACTTGTTTAACTCACTCCAAAAATTTTTCTTATTTTCATTAAAATTTCTTGACAGTGCCTCTCCCACTCTATCATCTGCTCTCCTTTTGCACTCTCTCACCACTCTCTTTACCTTTCTTTTACTCTCCTTATAACACTTCTGCTTTGTAAAAACTTCTCATAAGCTACCTTTTTCTCTTTTATCACACCCTTTACTTCATCATTCCACCAATCACTCCTCTTTCCTCCTGCCCCCACCCTCCTATAACCACAAACTTCTGCCCCACATTCTAATACTGCATTTTTAAAACTATTCCAACCCTCTTCAACCTCCCCACTACTCATCTTTGCACTAGCCCACCTTTCTGCCAATAGTCGCTAATATCTCACCCGAACTTCCTCCTCCCTTAGTTTATACACTTTCACCTCCCTCTTACTTCTTGTTGCCACCTTCCTCTTTTCCCATCTACCTCTTACTCTAACTGTAGCTACAACTAAATAATGATCCGATATATCAGTTGCCCCTCTATAAACATGTACAAGCATATATATATATGTACACACCCCTCTGGGTTTTCTTCTATTTTCTTACTAGTTCTTGTTCTTGTTTATTTCCTGTTCTCTCCATGGGGAAAGTGGAACAGAATTCTTCCTCCGTAAGCCATGCGTGTTGTAAGAGGCGACTAAAATGCCGGGAGCAATGGGCTAGTAACCCCTTCTCCTGTATATATTACTAAATGAAAGGAGAAGCTTTCGTTTTTCCTTTTGGGCCACCCCGCCTCGGTGGGATACGGCCGGTGTGTTGAAAGAAAGAAAGAAGAAATCTACATACTGCAGTGTGCTGTTTGGCTGAATTCCACTGCTAGTATTATAAAACTGTCCTAAATTTGAAGTGAATAAGGCGGTGGTACCCATGATACACCGTATAGACCCATCTGGTCTTAGATTTTTTTCAAAGGTATGATGCAGTTAGGCTGGGGTCTACAATATTAACAGGTGGTGCATCTGAATGCATGAAAAAATTGTGCATTCTAGTATTCTGGACCCATCCTTGTCTCCTGCACACCAGTACGCTGGTCACAGTTTAGGGCTAATGACAACAAACATATGGCAAAGCACTATACAAAGCCACTAATAGGAGGAAAGTTCTCAATGAGAAAAAATAAAAGATTTGTAAAGCCAACAATTACAGCACAACTCACTCTGGATATGGGTTAGGAACGTTAAATCTTCGACACAGAAGACGATCTGGATGCCATTCCACCACTGACTGTGTCAACTTGCCAAACATGCCCATTTTGGCAGCTTTAATTCTTTCATCAGTAACATTGTGACCCAAGGCATCAACATTTCCATCATTAGTGGCTGCATCCATCTGAAGCACATAATTAATTGTATTCTGGTTACTCTGCTTTCATAATCTTTATATTGCAGATGCTATGCTCCTTCAGGAAAATTTAACTGATATTATGGCACACTAAATCCACCCTAAATAATTTAAGCCAAAGTCATTAAAGCTCTAAAGCATCTACAATAGTAGAAAAATAATTCTATACATACACAGTAATATAAGTCAGCATGCCTTTTCATTTGTAACATCTTACATAAAAAAAAAAATTGATATCAAGGTCGTACTTTTGGGATGTTTATGTTGAGTCCATCCTTCAGGAGTGGTCCAGAGTCTGGTGTTGCAGCACTCACAAATCTGCAAGTCAACCAATGGTAAATATTCCCTTATAAATAATTTACATTTCCAGAAAAAAAAAATGAAACTAATAGTATTTTTCTAGTCATAATAAAGTGCAATAACAATTCATTGCCTACAAAAGCTTACAGGAGCTCTCATAAGTGTCTGAGTTAGACTTAAGTTGGAAGGTATAGAGCACTTCTGTGATTTTCAGCTCCACATGTGAAGGGTAACAGGCTAACACTTTAAAAGACACTTCACTCATGGGGTGGTTTTGCATGTGTGCATGTACCTTTATCATTGAATATTACGGCTTGCCTAGCAGCTGATAGTTCTAAAAGATTTACCCATGTGCTCGGCAATTTGGGCAATGAGCTGCTTAACATACAAGTAAATCTTTCAGAACTACCAGGCAAGTCTTCATATTCAGTGACTAAGGAACATGTACATGCACAAGATCACCATATTAGTGAAGCATCTTTAAAAGTGTTAGTCTGTTGCTCTTCACACATGGCACTGAAAATCACAGAAGCTCTCCATACCAACTTAAGCCTAACTTAGGCACTTATGATAGCCTCTTTTGTTTTTAATGATAATTTTTATTTTGAACTTTGGAATAAATTTTACAAGGTTCTTTAAGAAAATGTATATCATTCCATATTTGTATCTACAGGGATAGAGCTAAGCACATAGAGTCCTATCTTCAGTATATAGTCTGCCATTAGAATATCAAAAGTTTCCAGTAATGGTAGCATTTATCTCTTGTAAACCATTCCAGTCCTAGGTAGTAGGTTGGTAGACAGCAACCGCCCAGGGAGGTACTACCGTCCTGCCAAGTGAGTGTAAAACTGAAGCCTGTAATTGTTTTACATGATGGTAGGATTGCTGGTGTCCATTTTTCTGTCTCATAAACATGCAAGATTTCAGGTATGTCTTGCTACTTCTACTTACACTTAGGTCACACTACACATACATGTACAAGCATATATATACACACCCCTCTGGGTTTTCTAATATTTTCTTACTAGTTCTTGTTCTTGTTGTTTATTTCCTTACCTCCACGGGGAAGTGGAATAGAATTCTTCCTCCGTAAGACATGCGTGTTGTAGGAGGCAACTAAAATGCCGGGAGCAAGGGGCTAGTAACCTCTTCTCCTGTATATATTACTAAATGTAAAAGGAGAAACTTTTGTTTTTCCTTTTGGGCCACCCCGCCTCGGTGGGATACAGCCGGTGTGTTGAAAGAAAGAAAGAAACCATTCCAGTCTTTTATCATTCTGATGAAGACTTACTTAAGTTAAATTATAACAATGTCACCAAACAGGGCTATGTAATACTTAGCTGACTGAAAAAGCTGGCCTACTAACATATGTATTACATATCAATATTTCCTAAGTATTTTAAAGTAAAACAAACATGACAAGGATTAGTTTAATATAAATGAATGCAGAATAATACTTGGATAACTCCTGATTTGTCACTGTAACTCAGGATGCTCATGGGTCAGCAAAACTAGTGAGAGGAAGATCAGGATACAGTGAGAGGAAGGTCAGGATATACCTTGAGTGAGAGGAATGCCAGGATACACCTTGAGTGAGAGGAAGGTCAGGATACACCCTGAGTGAGAGGGTCAGGATACACCCTGAGTGAGAGGGTCAGGATACACCCTGAGTGAGAGGAAGGTCAGGATACACCCTGAGTGAGAGGAAGGTTAGGATACACACTGAAAGGAAGGTTAAGGTCAGTTCCCCCCCCACACACACACAGAGGAAGTGAGAGGAAGGTTAGGAGGAAAGAATGTGAGAATCAGATAATGCAGACTCAGCAGAAAATATTCAGGTGAGCAGAAGAATGGCAGTGTCACAGCCAGAGGTTTCAAGTGTCATTCTGCTGACAGTATCAGACAACTGCTGACAATAATCAAGACAAGATGAAGGATAAGTTCTTAATGCCATGTTTCACTCTATTTAGAGCATTACATTTCTAGGCACCGTATCTGTCCCACCGAAAGCTATTCCACAAATATCTTTTCCTTCAAGACAACAACAGACTTAACAAACAGCATTAAAAACAAAACAAAATTGACCAAAGTATTGGAATACAATCTTATGATACAACCAAGTACTGGAATACAGTCTGAAGATTCAACAAAGTACTGGAATACAGTCTTATGATTCAATAAAGTACTGGAATACAATCTTATGATACAACAAAGTACTGGAATACAATCTTATGATACAACAAAGTACTGAAATACAATCTTAAGATACAACAAAGTACTGGAATACAATCTTATGATACAACAAAGTACTGGAATACAATCTTATGATACAACAAGGTACTCAAATACAATCTTATGATACAACAAGGTACGGGAAGGTTCTAATGGTAGAACAGAGGTAACCCTGGGTGTCTGAGGCCATAAAACTCACCATGTACATAATTAATAAATTTCTCTGTTAATCTGTGTTGTCTTTCACACACTGCCTGTACATCAAGAAACTAATGTCTGTACCTCACTCTGTTCACTCTAGGCCTTGTACAATGGTACAATCGATCTCTTCTTTCAACCAATTCTGATAATTGTTCTAATCTTGATAGATAAACTAATAAACAGACTTCATTAAAAGATAATACAGCAGCAACTACGTGATGATCATAATTGAATTATTAAGTGAGATCATCACACAAAGAACATACAATGCTGTATCTTACACATAACTAGTATAAGCATGTATCGGTGACAAGTTATAATTTATCCATGGATAAACTCACCCAAAAATACAGGAGGTCCTGTAACATATAAACAAGTTGTGTTCCTGGTTTTTCAACTAAAACAAAAAGACAAAAGAGTTGTTTGTATAGAATAGTACAAATGATGACTATGTTTCACACATGTCCACACATGTCCCTGTTTGTACAAGTAGATGTGTGTAATTTGGGGCATTTGTAAGTTGGGGCACCTTAAATAAGCATATTAATGTTGGGGTTACTTGAAACTATTAACAGCCTATATGTAACATTGAGTAGCAGAAAAGAACAAGTGCCATATACTACAAATAATGGAGAAAAACACAGGTGTGGGGAAGATCAAAGCTGTGAAGCTCTTGTTACTGTACTCTGTCACAGAGCTCAGGCTATTCCTAACTTGCAAAGGGCAATATCTACACATTCCCAGAGACAAAACACTAAGAAATCACTATGTTCACTAACCCATATTTTAGTCATGGTGCTTAGTCCTTTCTGCCTCACAACGCCTCGTATGTCAAAAATGTCGCTTAAAATTGCTGCACTAGAAATTTAATCATTTGGTAATAAAGAGATTTCATTTAGCATAATACACAACTGCTCTAATTACCTGTTGGCCATGGTTGAGGTGAGAGGTTGAAAGAGTTCAGCTGCTCGACTAAGCTCCTGCACCTCACGTTGCTTTTGCCACTCGGTCATACTCTTAGGCTGAACCAAGTGGAACCTAGCTGAAGAAACGAATACTTTATGTAATTCTCTATTTGTATCTACATCACAATTTTATTTTAAAGATGTTTATAAGCAGTTCTTGGGTCTGCCCTTAACATGTGATTGACTAACTTTGGAAGAGGATAATTCATTATTGTAATTAATTATAATATAAAAGCATAAAATATACATGGGGTTGTAAAAGAAGTAAATGCTAGAGTGTTGGGGAGAGGGATGGGATTAATTTATGGGGAATCAAATACAAAATGGGAGTTGACACAGTTACTTTTTGCTGATGATACTGTGCTTTTGGGAGATTCTAAACAGAAGTTGCAAAAGTTAGTGGACGAGTTTGGGTGTGTAAAGGAAGAAAGTTGAAAGTGAACATAGATATGAGTTAAGTGATGAGGGCATCAAATGAGTTAGGTAAAGAAAAATTGGATATTACATTGGAGGGAAGGAGTATGGAAGAAGAGAATGTGTTCAGATATTTGGGAGTTGACTTGTCAGCGGATGGGTTTATGAAGGACGAGGTTACCCATGGAACTGATGAAGAAAAAAAGGTGAGTGGTGTGTTGAGGTATCTGTGGAGACAAAAAAATGCTTTCCATGGAGGCAAAGAAGGGAATGTATGAGAGTATAGTAGTACCAACACTCTTATATGGGTGTGAAGCATGGGTTGTAAATGCTGCAGCGAGGAGGAGGCTGGAGGCAGTGGAGATGTCATGTCTAAGGGCAATGTCTCACAAGGTACTGAGGAACAACTAGGTCAAGATCAGTCACTATATTAATAGTTAGACACTTAATGCCTTGCAAGGTATTAAGGAACAAGCAAGCCAAGGTAAGTCACTCTACACTACCAGTAAGATACCTAACAGCTCACAAGGTACTGAGAAACAACCAAAACAAGATCAGTCACTCTACACTACCAGTAAGATACCTAACAATTCACAAGGTACTGAAGAACAACCAAGCCAAGATCAGTCAATCTACACTACCAGTAAGATACCTAACAACTCACAGGGTACTGAGGAGCAAACTAGCCAAGGTAAATCACTCCATGCTACCTATAGGACACTTAGTGACTGATAATAAAACTCTCTAGATCAGAGGTCCTCAACCTTCCTACACAATTGGGTCACATTTGATGGTCAAATGTGTGATGAGGGCCACACAGTTTTGTTGACACTGTGCAGTGTGGAACCTACATAAAAGTGAATTCATAATTTCATGTGAGGGCTGCATCCAGTGGCGGCTCATCCACAGGACCTGCAGAGCTGCAGTCGCCCCAGATGCTCACTGTCAGATGTATGACTTCATCAACATTAAGCTAAAATAATTTGCAACTGACAAATATATTACAGGAAAAATCTGTTGTATGTTGTTTTCAATGTATTTATAAGCAAATTTTTAATGTTGTTGTTGAAACAAGAAAAAAAATTATTAAAAATAGTACAATAGTATAGGTATTACTGGCGTCACGAGCTTCCACTGGCTGCATCCATTTCCCAGAAGGGTCACATGCAGCCTGTGGGTCACTGGCTGGGGACCCATGCTCTAGATAATTAAGAAAAAAAAACTCTTATATAAAACAAATGGTAAGACTAACCTTCTTGGCTTCTTTCCTTCATTCTCAAGAAAAGATCATACCGCCGCTGTTTCTCTGGATCTTTCATGAAGGGTTTAAAGTCAGAATTGAATTTTGCATTAGAAATGTTAAATTCTTCATATATCTTGTCTACTTCATCTGTGTTAACATCTTTGGAGTAATCTCTGGGAGGGAGATGAACCTTCCCTTTGACCCCTGATCTCACCTGTAAAAGTCACCTCTCTTAAAAACATGTAACTTCTTGACTAATTAAAACAGCACTTTATTAAACAAAACTTATCAATTAATTAAATAGAAATATATTAAATATTTTTTATTTTTTTTTTATTATCACACTGGCCGATTCCCACCAAGGCAGGCTGGCCCGAAAAAGAAAAACTTTCACCATCATTCACTCCATCACTGTCTTGCCAGAAGGGTCCTTTACACTACAGTTTTTAAACTGCAACATTAACACCCCTCCTTCAGAGTGCAGGCACTGTACTTCCCATCTCCAGGACTCAAGTCCGGCCTGCCGGTTTCCCTGAATCCCTTCATAAATGTTACTTTCCTCACACTCCAACAGCACGTCAAGTATTAAAAACCATTTGTCTCCATTCACTCCTATCAAACACGCTCACGCATGCCTGCTGGAAGTCCAAGCCCCTCGCACACAAAATCTCCTTTACCCCCTCCCTCCAACCTTTCCTAGGCCGACCCCTACCCTGCCTTCCTTCCACTACAGACTGATCCACTCTTGAAGTCATTCTGTTTTGTTCCATTCTCTCTACATGTCCGAACCACCTCAACAACCCTTCCTCAGCCCTCTGGACAACAGTTTTGGTAATCCCGCACCTCCTCCTAACTTCCAAACTACGAATTCTCTGCATTATATTCACACCACACATTGCCCTCAGACATGACATCTCCACTGCCTCCAGCCTTCTCCTCGCTGCAACATTCATCGCCCATGCTTCACACCCATATAAGAGCATTGGTAAAACTATACTCTCATACATTCCCCTCTTTGCCTCCAAGGACAAAGTTCTTTGTCTCCACAGACTCCTTTTTCCCTCATCAATTCTATGATTCACCTCACCTTTCATAGACCCATCTGCTGACACGTCCACTCCCAAATATCTGAATACATTCACCTCCTCCATACTCTCTCCCTCCAATCTGATATCCAATCTTTCATCACCTAATTTTTTTGTTATCCTCATAACCTTACTCTTTCCTGTAGTATTCACTTTTAATTTTCTTTTTTTGCATACCCTACCAAATTCATCCACCAACCTCTGCAACTTCTCTTCAGAATCTCCCAAGAGCACAGTGTCATCAGCAAAGAGCAACTGTGACAACTCCCACTTTATGTGTGATTCTTTATCTTTTAACTCCACACCTCTTGCCAAGACCATCGCAGTTACTTCTCTTACAACCCCATCTATTAATATATTAAACAACCACGGTGACATCACACATCCTTGTGTAAGGCCTACTTTTACAGGGAAATAATCTCCCTCTTTCCTACATACTCTAACTTGAGCCTCACAATTCTCGTAAAAACTCTTCACTGCTTTCAGTAACCTACCTCTTACACCATACACCTGCAACATCTGCCACATTGCTCCCATATCCACCCTGCCATACGCCTTTTCCAAATCCATAAATGCCACAAAAACCTCTTTAGCCTTATCTAAATACTGTTCACTTACATGTTTCACTGTAAACACCTGGTCCACACACCCCCTACCTTTCCTAAAGCCTCCTTGTTCATCTGCTATCCTATTCTCCGTCTTCCTCTTAATTCTTTCAATAATAACTCTACCATACACTTTACCAGGTATACTCAGCAGACTTATCCCCCTATAATTTTTGCACTCTCTTTTATCCCCTTTGCCTTTATACAAAGGAACTATGCATGCTCTCTGCCAATCCCTAGGTACCTTACCCTCTTCCATACATTTATTAAATAATTGCACCAACCACTCCAAAACTACATCCCCACCTGCTTTTAACATTTCTATCTTTATCCCATCAATCCCGGCTGCCTTACCCCCTTTCATTTTACCTACTGCATGTGCGTGTCTGTGAAGTGTGACCAAAGTGTAAGTAGGAGTAGCAAGATACCCTGTTATCTAGCGTGTTTATGAGACAGAAAAAGAAACCAGCAATCCTACCATCATGCAAAACAGTTACAGGTTTCTGTTTCACAGTCATCTGGCATGACGGTAGTACTTCCCTGGGTGGTTGCTGTCTACCAACCTACTACCTACACCTATATAAATCAATTAAAATAGTAATTTATTAAACAAGGCTTATAAATTAATCAGTAGAGTACTGACATTATATCATTGTTATATTTTCCAACTAAGTGGGTAGACATAAGCAACTTTGGGAATCTGTATGCCAGAGGACCCCTATACTTCCTTCCTAATACATGTGTCACAGGGAACTAAAATGCCAGTGATGAGGAGATTGTTACCTCTTTCTCCGTAATTTATAGTAAAAAAAGCTGAAGGCGATGTGAATTTTCTTCTTGGATGATTAGTTAAAAAAAATTATTGTAGTAGTAGGTTGGTAAACAGCAACCGCCCAGGGAGGTACTACTGTCCTGCCAAGTGAGTGTACAACGAAAACCTGTAATTGTTTTACATGATGGTAGGATTGCTGGTGTCTTTTGTCTGTCTCATAAACATGCAAGATTTCAGGTATGTCTTGTTACTTCTACTTACATTTAGGTCACACTACACATACATGTACAAGCATATATATACACACCCCTCTAGGTATTCTTCTATTTTCTTTCTAGTTCTTGTTCTTGTTTATTTCCTCTTATCTCCATGAGGAAGTAGAACAGAATTCTTCCTCCGTAAGCCATGCGTGTTGTAAGAGGCGACTAAAATGCCGGGATCAAGGGGCTAGTAACCCCTTCTCCCGTATAAATTACTAAATTTAAGAGAAACTTTCGTTTTTCTTTTTGGGCCACCCTGCCTTGGTGGGATACGGCCAGTATGTTGAAAGAAAGATTACTTTACTACTGCAATATCATCTAGGTTACAGGTCCTCTTCTAACAGCTTAAGAATTTATAAACAGCTGTGTATCCAATTACAATACTGTTCCTAAGTGTAGCCTCAGTCAAGAAACTTTATGATACGTACTGTACAGAAAGTAATGCTAATTTTACATTTTTTTTTTTAATACAGTGGCCATCTCCCACCGAGGCAGGATGACTCAAAAAAGAAACAATTTCACCATCATTCACACATAATCACTGTCTTTACAGAGGCACTCAGATATGACAGTTTACATGTCACTCCAAACAGACAATATCCCAACCCCCCTCCTTTAAGGTGCAGGCATTGTAATTCTCACCTCCAGGACTCAGGTCCAGCCAACTGGTTTCCCCGAATCGTTTCACAAACTATTACCCTGCTCACACTCCAACAGCTCATCAGGTCCCAAAAACCATTTGTCTCCATTCACTCCTATCAAACACACATACACAGGTCTGTTTCATGTTCAGGCCCCTCGAATACAAAATCTCTTTTACCCCCTCTCTCCATCCTTTCCTAGGATGACCCCTACCCCTCCTCCCCTCCGCTATGGATTTATACACCCTCCAAGTCATCCTATTTTGCTTCATCCTCTCTAATAGCCAAACCATCTCAACAACCCCTCTTCAGCCCTCTGAATAATTATTTTAGTAAATCCACACTTCCTAATTTCCACACTACAAATTCTCTGTGGATTAAAGTAAAGGTTGGATGCGAGAAGTGGGTCATAATAAGCGTGTATGCACCTGGAGAAGAGAGGAATGCAGAGGAGAGAGAGAGATTTTGGGAGATGTTAAGTGAATGTATAGGAGCCTTTGAACCAAGTGAGAGAGTAATTGTGGTAGGGGACTTGAATGCTAAAGTAGGAGAAACTTTTAGAGAGGGTGTGGTAGGTAAGTTTGGGGTGCCAGGTGTAAATGATAATGGGAGCCCTTTGATTGAACTTTGTATAGAAAGGGGTTTAGTTATAGGTAATACATATTTTAAGAAAAAGAGGATAAATAAGTATACACGATATGATGTAGGGCGAAATGACAGTAGTTTGTTGGATTATGTATTGGTAGATAAAAGACTGTTGAGTAGACTTCAGGATGTACATGTTTATAGAGGGGCCACAGATATATCAGATCACTTTCTAGTTGTAGCTACACTGAGAGTAAAAGGTAGATGGGATACAAGGAGAATAGAAGCATCAGGGAAGAGAGAGGTGAAGGTTTATAAACTAAAAGAGGAGGCAGTTAGGGTAAGATATAAACAGCTATTGGAGGATAGATGGGCAAATGAGAGCATAGGCAATGGGGTCGAAGAGGTATGGGGTAGGTTTAAAAATGTAGTGTTAGAGTGTTCAGCAGAAGTTTGTGGTTACAGGAAAGTGGGTGCAGGAGGAAAGAGGAGCGATTGGTGGAATGATGATGTAAAGAGAGTAGTAAGGGAGAAAAAGTTAGCATATGAGAAGTTTTTACAAAGTAGAAGTGATGCAAGGAGGGAAGAGTATATGGAGAAAAAGAGAGAAGTTAAGAGAGTGGTGAAGCAATGTAAAAAGAGAGCAAATGAGAGAGTGGGTGAGATGTTATCAACAAATTTTGTTGAAAATAAGAAAAAGTTTTGGAGTGAGATTAACAAGTTAAGAAAGCCTAGAGAACAAATGGATTTGTCAGTTAAAAATAGGAGAGGAGAGTTATTAAATGGAGAGTTAGAGGTATTGGGAAGATGGAAGGAATATTTTGAGGAATTGTTAAATGTTGATGAAGATAGGGAAGCTGTGATTTCGTGTATAGGGCAAGGAGGAATAACATCTTGTAGGAGTGAGGAAGAGCCAGTTGTGAGTGTGGGGGAAGTTCGTGAGGCAGTAGGTAAAATGAAAGGGGGTAAGGCAGCCGGGATTGATGGGATAAAGATAGAAATGTTAAAAGCAGGTGGGGATATAGTTTTGGAGTGGTTGGTGCAATTATTTAATAAATGTATGGAAGAGGGTAAGGTACCTAGGGATTGGCAGAGAGCATGCATAGTTCCTTTGTATAAAGGCAAAGGGGATAAAAGAGAGTGCAAAAATTATAGGGGGATAAGTCTGTTGAGTGTACCTGGTAAAGTGTATGGTAGAGTTATAATTGAAAGAATTAAGAGTAAGACGGAGAATAGGATAGCAGATGAACAAGGCGGCTTTAGGAAAGGTAGGGGGTGTGTGGACCAGGTGTTTACAGTGAAACATATAAGTGAACAGTATTTAGATAAGGCTAAAGAGGTCTTTGTGGCATTTATGGATTTGGAAAAGGCGTATGACAGGGTGGATAGGGGGGCAATGTGGCAGATGTTGCAAGTGTATGGTGTAGGAGGTAGGTTACTGAAAGCAGTGAAGAGTTTTTACGAGGATAGTGAGGCTCAAGTTAGAGTATGTAGGAAAGAGGGAAATTTTTTCCCAGTAAAAGTAGGCCTTAGACAAGGATGTGTGATGTCACCGTGGTTGTTTAATATATTTATAGATGGGGTTGTAAGAGAAGTAAATGCGAGGGTCTTGGCAAGAGGCGTGGAGTTAAAAGATAAAGAATCACACACAAAGTGGGAGTTGTCACAGCTGCTCTTTGCTGATGACACTGTGCTCTTGGGAGATTCTGAAGAGAAGTTGCAGAGATTGGTGGATGAATTTGGTAGGGTGTGCAAAAGAAGAAAATTAAAGGTGAATACAGGAAAGAGTAAGGTTATGAGGATAACAAAAAGATTAGGTGATGAAAGATTGAATATCAGATTGGAGGGAGAGAGTATGGAGGAGGTGAACGTATTCAGATATTTGGGAGTGGACGTGTCAGCGGATGGGTCTATGAAAGATGAGGTGAATCATAGAATTGATGAGGGAAAAAGAGTGAGTGGTGCACTTAGGAGTCTGTGGAGACAAAGAACTTTGTCCTTGGAGGCAAAGAGGGGAATGTATGAGAGTATAGTTTTACCAACGCTCTTATATGGGTGTGAAGCGTGGGTGATGAATGTTGCAGCGAGGAGAAGGCTGGAGGCAGTGGAGATGTCATGTCTGAGGGCAATGTGTGGTGTGAATATAATGCAGAGAATTCGTAGTTTGGAAGTTAGGAGGAGGTGCGGGATTACCAAAACTGTTGTCCAGAGGGCTGAGGAAGGGTTGTTGAGGTGGTTCGGACATGTAGAGAGAATGGAGCGAAACAGAATGACTTCAAGAGTGTATCAGTCTGTAGTGGAAGGAAGGCGGGGTAGGGGTCGGCCTAGGAAGGGTTGGAGGGAGGGGGTAAAGGAGGTTTTGTGTGCGAGGGGCTTGGACTTCCAGCAGGCATGTGTGAGCGTGTTTGATAGGAGTGAATGGAGACAAATGGTTTTTAATACTTGACGTGCTGTTGGAGTGTGAGCAAAGTAACATTTATGAAGGGATTCAGGGAAACCGGCAGGCCGGACTTGAGTCCTGGAGATAGGAAGTACAGTGCCTGCACTCTGAAGGAGGGGTGTTAATGTTGCAGTTTAAAAACTGTAGTGTAAAGCACCCTTCTGGCAAGACAGTGATGGAGTGAATGATGGTGAAAGTTTTTCTTTTTCGGGCCACCCTGCCTTGGTGGGAATCGGCCGGTGTGATAATAAAAAAAAATAAATTCTCTGCATAATATTTACACCACACACTGCCCTTAGACACAACATCTCTACTGCCTCCAGCCTCCTTCTATGGTTTACCTCATTCTTTATAAACCCATCTGCTGACAAGCTAACTCCCAAATATCTGAGCACATTCACTTTTTCCATACTCCCTCCCTCCAATGTGATATCCAATTTTTCTTTACCTAACACATTTTATATCTCATCACCTTACTCTTATCTATCTTCACTTTCAACTTTCTTCTTTTACATAACCCTCAACAGTAAAACCTTATTCATGGCTTTCACATCCAGAAAACGTGATCATTCATATTATTCGATCGTTCACAGGTTTTTGCAAGTACAGTACCTGCAGGTCCTAGCAGCCAGTGTGCCTGAATTAAAACATAAATATATGAAGGAAACATAATAATAGTTCATATAATGTGCAAATGGTCATACAGGTGGATTTCATTTATTTTGCTATGAAATACAAGCAGGCCCTGCTTTACAGCTCTTCGCTTTACAGTATTTTGCTAATACAGCAGTTTTCAATTACAGCCATTCCTCACTTAACAACGGAGTTCTATTCCTAAGACCACATCAGTAAACGAATTAGTCGCTAAGCAAGGAGCATAATATAATAGAAGTGAGTTTGTGTCAACCATCTTTGATACTATTTTAATGTCACCTTTGCACCATTTATAACATTTTTAGTATATTTTTAAATGTTTATACAGTAGTGTACTGTATTTTGTAATAAACAAAATAGAGGAAATCAGCTCTATTATTTAGGTATGTATACTAGTCAGAGAGCCCGTCGTAAGTCCAAGTCATCGGTAAACGGCCAGATTTGAAGGCATTAGAATTTTGGCATAGTATTACGGGACCAACGTTGGCTTGCAAGCCGTAATATTACAGGACTGACAGTGAAAGGGTTAAAACCGCAGTTTCCAAGAACCTATCAAAGATGTTAAGTGAGGACTTCCTGTATATACAGCCTCTCCTTACCTAGCAACGTACTCGTTTACCAACAACTCAGACTTACAACGGACTCTCTGACAAGTAAGCATACCTAAATAATGTATATTAGAGCCGATTTTCTCTATTCTATTTATTACAATATACAGTATACTGCTGCATGAACATTTAAAAATATAAAAGAAATGTTATAAATGGTGCAAAGGTGACATTCAAACAATATCAAAGATGGTTGACACAACCTATTACTATTATAGTATGCACCTCACTTAGTGATGAATTCACTTACCAATGTAGTCTTAGGAACAGAATTTCATCGTTAAGTGAGAAGAGGCTGTAACTGGGCTGCACCATATCTGATAGCTGCAATGGTACTATATAATTGGGCTGGGGAGCTTCAGAAACATGGCACCATAATTCTGATACAATGGTACTATATAACTGGGTTGGGCTTCATACACATTGTACAATAAATCTAATAGATGCAATGGTAATATATAAATGTGTGAGGAGTTCATAAATACTGTACAATAACTCTAATAGATGCAACAGTAGTATATAACTGGACTGGGGGCTTCATTAACAATGTATCATAAAATACCTCCACAGTAGTCTTGGGTTGCAGTGTAATACTTCGTGCTCGTTGCTCAGCAGTCATGTCATGTCTTCCCAGCCCACGCATCTCACTTTCCTTCCTCTCAAACCTGAACATCAACAAAAAATATAATAACTAATGTTTCAGCAACACTGAGTATATAATACAAACCAGAAAAAATATGCATAGAAATATCTAACTTATTGAAATATCACACAATCCAACTACAACTAAAATATAAATGCAGTTTCAACACATCAAAATACATTGTTCAGAGGTTGATAGAAGAATTTGGGAGAGCATAAAAAAAGAAGGAAATTAAAAGTGAATGTAGGAAAGAGCAAGGTAATGAGTAACAAAAAACCTAGGTAATGAAAGACTGAATATCAGAATGGGAGAAGAGAGTAAGGACGAAGTAAATGTGCTTAGATATTTGGAAGTGGATTTGTGGGGCAGATGGGTCCATGAAAGACAGTAGGGAACATGATACTGTTATATGGGTGTGAAGCCTCAAAGGGTTTAAGACATTGCAGGCAAGAGGAGGCTGGAGGCAGTGGAGATGTCATGTTCGAGAGAAATGTGTAGTGCGATTATGCATAGAATTCAGAGCTAGGAAATTAGAAAGTATGGGGTTACCAAAATGTATTATTCGAAGAGCACATGATGGGTTGTTGAGGTGGGTTGGACATTTTGAGAGGATAGAGAAAACAGGATAACTAGGAGAGCATATAAATCTGGGATATGGCCTCCTAGTCATCATCTAGGGTGGAGGGAAAGAAGGGTAGAGGTCATCTCAGGACAGGTTGGAGGGAGGGGTTTAAGAAAGGTTTTTAGTGCTTAAGGGTTGGATATCCAACAGGCCTGTGTGAGCATGTTAGAGAGGAATGAATGAAGGCATGTGGTTTTTGTAACTTGATTTGTTGTTGGAGTGTGAGCAAAGAAACCAAATTTGAGTCTTGAAAGTGGAAAGAACTGCACCTGAATTCTGGGGAAGGAGTGGGGATGTTGCAGTTTAGAGGGTCATCTAAAGTGTGAACTTTTCACTTTTCTGGGGAAACAGAGATTGAGTGAACAATGGAGAAAGTGTTTCTTGTATTTTGGGTCACCTTCTCTCGGTGGGAGGTATTGTTTAAAAAAATGCAAACTTGGTTGTCTCAATTGCAAAACTGCACTGTACAGTGGAACCTCGACTTACAAGTGTCCCAACATACGAGTTTTTCAAGATATGAGCCAGTGCTCAGTCAATTTTTTGCTTGAGTTATGAGCCAGCATCCGAGTTACAAGCAAGCTTTTCCCACTTCCCCCTCAACCCACAGCCCCACACCTCGCTTGTTTATCTATGATTTCATGCTTTAATTCAATGGAAAACATCCTCTTTTTCTCCTCAACACTGTCCTTTACACTTACTTTCTTAGGACTCATGGTTAGAAAAAAGAAATTTGGCCAAATGACTAAAAAATGCAAGCAAACACAAGAGAATTCCTTCCACAGCAAGGTCAACAGTGTGCTGGCTGCACAAACTAGTGATAGTGTTCTGAAGCTCCTCTTATTATTATTATTATTATTATTATTATTATTATTATTATTATATTATTATTATTATTATTATTATTTATTTAGAGAACTGGAGCACAGATCCAATTCCCTAGATCAAGAGCCCCTCACCAGCATCAAGGTTCCTTGACACTGGTGAGGGGCTCTTGATCTAGGGTATTGGATCTGTGCCCCAGTTCCCTAAATTAACCCTTTCAGGGTTTCGGCCGTACTAGTACGGCTTATGCACCAGGGTTTTTGACGTACTAGTACGCCTCAATTCTAGCACCCTCAAATCTAGTGAGAGAAAGCTGGTACGCCTACATATGAAAGAATGGGTCTATGTGGTCAGTGTGCGTGGTATAAAAAAATCCTGCAGCACACAGTGCGTAATGAGAAAAAAAAGCTTTGTGTTTTTTATTAAAACGGCGACTTTGCACTGTATTTTCGTATGGTATTTATTGTTGTATACTAGTTTTCCTAGTCTCATTTTATAGAATTGAAGACATTACAGAAATTGAGATGATTTTGACTGGTTTTACAAAGAAAAGTACCTTGGAATTGAGCTCAAAGTAGCAGAAATGTTCGATTTTTACCAAAGTTCAAAAGTAAACAAATCATGCTATGCGTCCAATACACGTCAACTGGTGAGTCTAATATTCTTTCATAAGTGCGCTGATATTATTTATACCATTTCTACACCAAAGCAGTAGTCTGCATAACAGTAAATCTTCTATTTTTTTGTGAGAATAAAAATTCAAAGTGGAAAGCAAAAGAATGTAAGAGAGGCATGGGGACATGACTAATGAACAGAGGAAATGTTATTTTAGTGCCAGGAATGTCTTTCTTGTTTATTCTGGACCCTATTCAGAAATTGGCATCTTTTGAAATTTGTGTGAAATAGGCAAAATTGCTAAATTCTGACCGCTGTATTGGATCGTTGAAATCGGTAAATGGGTGGTTTCTTGTACTCATTCGATAGAAAAAAATGGAGTTGTAGCAAAATAGTTATGAGTTTTGTCAACAAGTACACTGGAATTGGCCAAAAATAGGGCTCAAAGTGGGCAAAATCGCAGACGCGTAAACATCGTCGAGACCGTTAACTTCACGAGAGCATAATTCCCTAAGTTTTCCATCATATTTCATACTTTTGGTGTCATTATGATCGCAAAAAGATTCTCTATCTTTTCAAAAGAAAAAATAATTTTTTTTTTTTTTTAATTTGGCCGACCCTGAGAACAAGTCTCTGAGAGGGCCTGTCGACCTTGAAAGGGTGAATAATTTATTTATTTATTTATTTATTTATTTACAATTTGAGCACACATACAGAGGTACAAAAAAAATACAGATAAGAGCAGCATGCCAAAGCCACTTATACTATGCATAGCATTACGGGCTGGCTTAAAATTAACTTAAGATAAACTTAGCAATGATGAAATCAGTGATAAAACATTAATGTAAACAGATTACTATAAAGCACAAGTGAGTATTACAAAGACAGGTCATATGGTTGCATGCATTGTTGTACATTCAGTCGTATGGAGAATTCTGTTAGGTAGTGTATTTAAAAAATAGTAAAGTTAGATTGGGTTTTAGGTTTAACATTTATGTGATATAATTGTGAGAAACATTTAAGATATACAATTTATAAGGTTCAGTTATTCAGTATTTATTTGGTTTTGGGTGAGTAAGTGATCTTTGAGAAGAGACTTGAATTTATAAACAGGTAGTGTTTCTTTTATATTTACAGGTAATGAATTCCAGATTTTAGGGCCTTTTATGTGCATTGAGTTTTTGCATAGTGTGAGATGGACACGAGGAACATCAAAGAGTGATCTGTGCCTTGTGTTATGGTCATGTGTTCTGTTGAGGTTGGCAAGGAGATGTTTGAGGGGAGGGTTAATATCAGAGTTAAGTGTTCTATGTATGTAATAGGTGCAGTAATAAGTATGGATGGTTTGTATGGTGAGTAGGTTTAGTGTATTGAATATTGGTGGAGTGTGCTGCCTGTAGTGAGAATTTGTTATCATTCTAACTGCAGCCTTTTGTTGGGTAATTAGTGGTCTGAGATGGTTAATTGTTGTTGAGCCCCATGCACAAATTCCATAGGTGAGATAGGGGTAAATAAGAGAGTGATATAGGGCCAGGAGGGCTGACTGTGGAGCATAGTACCGTATCTTCGATAGTATGCCTACAGTCTTGGAAATTTTTTTAGAAATTTGTTGTATATGTGTATGAAATTTGAGTCTATTATCAAGGTGGATTCCTAAGAATTTTCCCTCTGTTAGCTTTGTGATAGGTGATCCGTTTATCATTATGTTAAGAGGGACATCTGTAGCTCTGTTACCAAACTGAATGAAGTAGGTTTTGTCAATGTTTAGTGTAAGTTTGTTAGTCCTCATCCAGGTAGATATTTTCTGTAATTCGGTATTTACAGTATTGGCTAGCGTGACTGGGCTCGGGTGGGAGAAGACGTATGTAGTGTCATCTGCAAATAGTGTGGGTTTGAGTAATTGCGAAGCATTTGGTAGGTCATTTATGTATAGGAGAAAGAGAAGAGGGCCAAGTACACTTCCCTGTGGGACACCAACTGTAATTGGTTGTGCAGAAGAGTTTGCCCCATTTGCATACACATATTGGCTTCTGTTGCTGAGGTATGACTTGAGGTAGTTGAGGGAGTGCCCTCTTATACCATAGTGTGACAATTTTACGTGGAGCAAGTCATGGTCAACTGTATCAAAAGCTTTACGTAAGTCAATGAAGATCCCCAGTGGGACTTCTTTTTTCTCTATTGCAGTGTATATATGTTCTAGCATGTGTATAATAGCATCATTAGTATTTTTATTAGGCCTGAATCCAAATTGGCAGGGGTTGAGTATGTTTTGGGAGATAAGGTAGGAGTAGATTCGTTTATGAATTAATTTTTCGAAGATTTTTGAGAGAGGGTGTAAGTTGGATATTGGCCTATAGTTATTCAACTCTGTTTGGTCTCCTCCTTTGTGGATCGGGGTGACCCTTGCTATTTTGAGTACTGTAATAATAATATTATTTATTTTATTAACACACTGGCCGATTCCCACCAAGGCAGGGTGGCCCGAAAAAGAAAAACTTTCACCATCATTCACTCCATCACTGTCTTGCCAGAAGGGTCCTTTACACTACAGTTTTTAAACTGCAACATTAACACCCCTCCTTCAGAGTGCAGGCACTGTACTTCCCATCTCCAGGACTCAAGTCCAGCCTGCCGGTTTCCCTGAATCCCTTCATAAATGTTACTTTGCTCACACTCCAACAGCATGTCAAGTATATTAAAAACCATTTGTCTCCATTCACTCCTATTAAACACGCTGGAAGTCCAAGCCCCTCGCACACAAAACCTCCTTTACCCCCTCCCTCCAACCTTTCCTAGGCCAACCCCTACCCCGCCTTCCTTCCACTACAGACTGATACACATAATAATAATAATAATAATAATAATAATAATAATAATAATCCTCCATGGGGAAGTGGAACAGAATTCTTCCTCCGTAAGCCATGCGTGTTGTACGAGGCAACTAAAATGCCGGGAGCAAGGGGCTAGTAACCCCTTCTCCTGTATAAATTACTAAACTTAAAAAAGAGAAACTTTTGTTTTTCTTTTTGGGCCACCCTGCCTCGGTGGGATACGGCCGGTTTGTTGAAAGAAAAAGAATAATAATAATAATAATAATAATGATAATATTATAATAATAATAATTATTATTATTATTATTATTATTATAATAAGAGTGTAGCAAGTAAGTTAAGTGATTAAACGATAGAAAAAGGACGAAACAAAACTAACTCCTCCAACATTGTTGAAGGTTTATAGAGCCACTGACATCATATGCCACACTGCCTCTCCCACCCTGAACCTTCTCCACCATCTCTGCTCCAAGTGTGTAAGTAGTATACACTTTATATAAACAGTTTATTTCTCTACATTCTCTATTATGTTTCATTATGTTTTTATACAATATTTCTTATTTATAAATACAATGTTTCAGTGTTTTCCTTAGGAAACTAGTGATCTACTGCATTTAGCCTCACAAACACACTGTTTTCTCTTATAATAAGAGCATGGGAAGATACTATAGTCAGAGTGGGAGAGGAAATGGCGGATGCTGCCGCCACTGCCGCCACCACCATCACTCACCATATTATGGCCTATTTTATTCATTCTTGAGTATATACCATGTTTCTGTGTTAATTATATTGTTTATTATGTCATGTTAGATGAATTTTGATAGATAAATAAGCCAAAGAGTTGATATTAGCATCATATTCAAGTATTTTGTCCCACCTCCAGAGAGTAGGAATTCCAGTGGAACAGATTCATGGCATTTCAATTAATTTAACCCTTAAACGGTCCAAACAGATCGACGTTCAAATTTGTAGTGCTACAAAAGTAGATCTACTTTTTTTTACATATTTTCAAATATAACAAAAAAAAAATGTAGATAAAAGTTTTTTTTACACGTTTTCACATGTAAAACAAAAAAAAAATCTACATTTTTTTACATACTTTCAGATGTTGAAAAAACGTATATATACGTTTGGACCATTTAAGGGTTAAATGAGGAAAATTTATTTGAGATACGAGCAAACTGAGTTACAAGCTAGGTCACGGAACAGATTAAACTCGTAAGTTGAGGTTCCACTGTATTTCCTTACCTTCGTTTGAATGGCTGGTGCACAGGTACAAAATCCTTGGGCATGGTGGGCCGTGGGTAGACTCTGTGTTGCTGATGTGTTTTGCTGCTAAGTGTAAATCCTTCAATAACTTCTATTAAGCCATGTATAGACTGAGGAAAAATGGGTAGTTTAAATCAGAAACACATGTCAATAATAACACTGTAATGTTAAAGCCCCATACAACTCTCTGGTCATATTCTGTAGCTCTTGCATTTGCTCCCTCACTAAAAGGGTGTTGCAAACCATCAAACAAAATCATCATATTTGACATTCATATGCCACATGCTATTTCAACTTTAATAATAATGAAATAAACGAACACCAAAACTTGGGATGAATCCTGGCCAGTGGCCTTCTAAACTTGTGATCTTAACAAAAAAAAATAGAGTTAATACAGTACCCCCCACATAAGAATGGGGCAAAAACTTATGGTGCAGGCAGGAATAACAGGGAATGTACGTCATTGGATCAAAGAGCACCTCAAAGGAAGGAGGCAGAGTGATTGTCTGGGTACAGACATCAGAATGAAGAAGTGTAACAAGCGGAGTGATGCAAGGATCAGCATTAGGGCCACTATGGTATCAGATTTATGTGAATGATATTCCAGATGCAAATGAATCAGATGTACATCCCTGTTTGCTGATAATATAAAACTGATGAGAATAAAAAGAAACAAAGAAAAGGAAAGGTTGCAAGTGGAACTGGGCAAACTGCAAGATAAGTCAAATAAGTGGTTGCTTGAATTCAACACCAGCAAATGCAAGGTCATGAAAAAATGAGGAAAGGGGACAGAGGACCAGACATAGTGTATTTAGGGGAAGAGAGTTTGAAGACCTCACTCATAGAGAAAGACCTAGGCATGAACATAGTGCAGACAGTAATGTATCAGTTAGGTGCCCCTTGTACATATACCATTAAATGTTATGTCTGTGTATGCAATATTCCAGCTGTTGGGCATCAGTGCCCAAGGGTGAGACCAGATCAGGTAAGTTCAAACACAGGAGCCACAGCGTGTGGATGTGCCACTGCTCACTCTGTAGCCACATTAACTAGTACAGCCTCTCCTCACTTAACGACGGAGTTCTGTTCCTAAGACCATGTCGGTAAGCAAATTCGTTGCTAAGCAAGAAGCATATTATAATGGTAGTGGGTTTGTGTCAACCATTTCTGATATTGTTTTAATGTCACCTTTGAACCATTTATAACATTTTTAGCATATTTTTAAATGTTTATACAGTAGTGTACTGTACTATATTGTAATAAACAGAATAGAGGAAATCAGCTCTAATATACATTATTTAGGAATGCATACTGGTCAGAGAGCCCATCATAAGTCCGAGTCGTCGGTAAATGTTAAGTGAGGAGAGGTTCGTATGTAGAAAGCCCCTTGTTATGCAGAGCATTTTGGGCAAATTAGGTCAATTTCGTCCCAGGATGTGACCCACACCAGTCGACTAACACTCAGGTACCCATTTTACTGATAGGTGAACACTGGACAACAGGTGTCACGTCCTAATGTTTCCAACTGTACCTGGAATCGATCCCCAGACCTCACTGTGTGAGCCGAGAGGGCTAGCGATCAAGCTACGGGATACCTAATGGACTATACAATACAAAATACAGTGGACCCTCGACTAACGCTATTAATCCGTTCCTGAGAGCTCATCGTTAGTCAAAATTATCGTTAGTCAAGTTAATTTTCCCCATAAGAAATAATGGAAATCAAATTAATCCGTGCAAGACACCCAAAAGTATTGAAAAAAAAATTTTAACACATGAAATATTAATTTTAATACACACAAACTGAAGAAGACATGCACAGTTACATGACACTTACCTTTATTGAAGATCTGGTGATGATTGATGGGATGGGAGGAGGGGAGTGTTGATGGTGTTAGTGTTTAGAAGGGGAATCCCCTTCCATTAGGACTTGAGGTGGCAAATCCTTTTTCGGGGTTACTTCCCTTCTTTTAATGCCACTAGGACCAGCTTGAGAGTCACTGGACCTCTGTCGCACAACATATCTGTCCATAGAGGCCTGTACCTCCCGTTCCTTTACGACATTCCTAAAGTGTTTCACAACATTGTCAGTGTCACAATTAAACACTTGTTCAGGTTTCAATTCTTCATTGTCTATGTACTCCTTGAATTCCTGCACATATTTTTCAGCAGCTTTTTGGTCCAAACTGGCAGCCTCACCATGCCTTATCACACTATGTATGCCACTACGATTCTTAAATCTCTCAAACCAACCTTTGCTGGCCTTAAATTCACTCACATCACCACTAGTTGCTGGCATTTTTCTAATTATATCCTCATGCAACTTCCTAGCCTTTTCACATATGATCGCTTGAGAGATGCTATCTCCTGCTATCTGTTTTTCGTTTATCCACACCAATAACAGTCTCTCAACATCTTCTATCACTTGCGATCTCAGTTTCGAAAACATAGTTGCACCTTTGGCAAGAACAGCTTCCTTGATTGCCGTTTTCTTGGCCACAATAGTAGCGATGGTTGATTGGGGTTTTGTGTACAGCCTGGCCAGCTTGGAGACACGCACTCCACTTTCATACTTAGCAATGATCTCTTTCTTCATATCCATAGTAATTCTCACCCTTTTTGCTGTAGGGTTGGCACTAGAAGCTTTCTTGGAGCCAATGGTGACTTATTTTGCAGGTGCAATCACTAAAAAGGCTGTGATAATATGAAATGTTCCAATTGTATGCTTGGAAGCAACCGCGGTGGCTGGCTGGCTTGTAAACACTGGCCAGAAGTAGACGCGTCTCAGACGGAACGAATAGTGTTGGTCGAGTTTTTTAGCGCTAGTTGAGGCAAAATTTTTGCGTTAAAATGTATCGCTGGTCGGATTTATCGTTAATCGATGCCATCGTTGGTCGAGGGTCCACTGTACTACAGGATAATATACAAAACAGGATAACATACAATACAGGATTACATATACAGTGGACCCCCCGGTTCGCGATATTAATCCGTTCCTGAGAGCTCATCGTAAACCAAAATTATCAGAAAGTGAATCAATTTTCCCTATAAGAAATAATGGAAATCAAATTAATCCGTGCAAGACACCCAAAAGTATGAAAAAAAAAAAACGAAATATTAAGTTTAATGCACACAAACTGAAGAAAACATGCACAGCTTGTAGTATGTACTCCACTAAGAATAGAATACATGACACTTACCTTTAATGAAGATCTGGTGATGATTGATGGGATGGGAGGAGGGGAGAGTGTTGAACCTATTGTTTAGAAGGGGAATCCCCCTCCATTAGGACTTGAGATAGCAAGTCCTTTTCCGGGGTTACTTCCCTTCTTCTTTTAATGCCACTAGGACCAGCTTGAGAGTCACTGGACTTCTGTCTCACAACATATCTGTCCATAGAGGCCTGTACCTCTCGTTCCTCTATGACTTTCCTAAAGTGGTTCACAACAGTGTCATTGTACAGGTTGCCAACACGGCTTGCAGTAGCTGTCTGAGGGTGATTTTCATAAAAAAACTTTGCACTTCAAGCCACTTTGCACATATTTCCCTAATCTTTGAAGTAGGCAACTTCTTCACTTTATCCATCCCCTCCTCCGAAGCAGTTTCCTCAGGTCTGGCCTCTTGCTGTTGAAGATGATCTAGCAGCTCATCAGTGGTTAGTTCGTCATTGTCCTCCTCCATCAACTCTTCCACATCCTCCCCACTAACCTCCAACCCCAAGGACTTCCCCAATGCCACAATGGATTCCTCAACTGGCATAGGCTTCTCTGGGTTAGCCTCAAACCCTTCGAAATCCCTTTTGTCTACACATTCTGGCCACAGTTTTTTCCAGGCAGAGTTCAAGGTCCTCTTAGTCACTCCCTCCCAAGCCTTACCTATAAGGTTTACACAATTGAGGATATTAAAGTGATCCTTCCAAAACTCCTTTAGAGTCAATAGAGTGTCTGTGGTCACTTCAAAGCACCTTTCAAACATAGCTTTTGTGTACAGTTTCTTGAAGTTGGAAATGACCTGCTGGTCTATGGGCTGCAGGAGAGGAGTGGTATTAGGAGGCAAAAACTTGACCTTAATGAAGCTCATGTCCCCAGAAAGTCACTCTGCCAAGTCTGAAGGATGACCAGGGGCATTGTCTAATACCAGGAGGCACTTAAGGTCTAATTTCTTTTCAATTAGGTAATTTTTCACATTGGGGGCAAATGCATGGTGTAACCAGTCATAGAAAAAGTCCCTAGTGACCCATGCCTTACTGTTTGCCCTCCACAACACACACAAATTAGCCTTGAGGATATTCTTTTGCCTGAACGCTCTGGGAGTTTCTGAGTGATACACCAATAAAGGCTTCACTTTGCAATCACCACTAGCATTGGCACACATCAGAAGAGTAAGCCTGTCTTTCACAGGCTTATGTCCTGGGAGTGCCTTTTTCTCCTGAGTAATGTAGGTCCTGCTTGGCAATTTCTTCCAAAACAGGCCTGTCTCGTCGCAATTAAACACTTGTTCAGGTTTCAAGTCTTCACTGTCTATGTAATCCTTGAATTCCTTCACATATTTTTCAGCTGCTTTTTGGTCTGAACTGGCAGCCTCACCATGCCTAATCACACTATGTATGCCACTACGATTCTTAAATCTTTCAAACCAACCTTTGCAGGCCTTAAATTCACTCACATCACCACTAGTTGCAGGCAATTTCTTTACCAAATCGTCATGCAATTGCCTAGCCTTTTCACAAATGATCACTTGAGAGATGCTATCTCCTGCTATCTGTTTTTCATTTATCCACACCAATAACAGTCTCTCAACATTTTCTAACACTTGCGGTCGCTGTTTTGTAATCACAGTTGCACCTTTTGCAACAACAGCTTCCTTGAGTGCCGTTTTCCTGGTCACTATAGTAGAGATGGTTGATTGGGGTTTTGTATACAACTTGGCCAGCTCCGACACACGCACTCCACTTTCGTACTTTGCAATTATCTCTTTCTTCATTTCAACAGTCATTAGCACCCTTGGTCTTGAAGGGTTGGCACTAGAAGCTTTCTTGGGGCCCATGGTGACTTATTTTGCAGAAATAAGCACCAAAAACACTGTGATAATATGGAATGTACCGAATATATTCTTAGATGCGAGTACACTGGCTGGCTTGTAAGCAATGGCACACACGGGACAGTTCAGGCCACACGTGGACACGTCTCGGATGAATCGCGTATACCGGGTTTTGTAACGGGAACCGAGGCAAATTTTTTGTGATATAATGCATCGCATACTGGATTTATCGGATACCGGGGGGTCCACTGTACAAAACTGTGCACTGAATGGGATATGAGTAATGTACAATGGAACCTCAGTTTTCATATGCCCTAGTCTGTATGTTAAACTATAGTTATTCTCTATAAAATGTATTTATTGGGTGTTTGGAACGGATTAACTGGATTTACATTATTTCTTATATGAAATATTAACAAAAAATACATTTTACAGAGAATAACTATAGTTTTACATACAGATTAGGGTATACAAAAACCGAGGTTCCACTGTATTTATATATAACAGATATATATATAGGTATATATATATATATATATATATATATATATATATATATATATATATATTATATATATATATATATATACATATATATATGAGAAGTTTTTACAAAGTAGAAGTGATGCAAGGAGGGAAGAGTATATGGAGAAAAAGAGAGAAGTTAAGAGAGTGGTGAAGCAATGTAAAAAGAGAGCAAATGAGAGAGTGGGTGAGATGTTATCAACAAATTTTGTTGAAAATAAGAAAAAGTTTTGGAGTGAGATTAACAAGTTAAGAAAGCCTAGAGAACAAATGGATTTGTCAGTTAAAAATAGGAGAGGAGAGTTATTAAATGGAGAGGTAGAGGTATTGGGAAGATGGAAGGAATATTTTGAGGAATTGTTAAATGTTGATGAAGATAGGGAAGCTGTGATTTCGTGTATAGGGCAAGGAGGAATAACATCTTGTAGGAGTGAGGAAGAGCCAGTTGTGAGTGTGGGGGAAGTTCGTGAGGCAGTAGGTAAAATGAAAGGGGGTAAGGCAGCCGGGATTGATGGGATAAAGATAGAAATGTTAAAAGCAGGTGGGGATATAGTTTTGGAGTGGTTGGTGCAATTATTTAATAAATGTATGGAAGAGGGTAAGGTACCTAGGGATTGGCAGAGAGCATGCATAGTTCCTTTGTATAAAGGCAAAGGGGATAAAAGAGAGTGCAAAAATTATAGGGGGATAAGTCTGTTGAGTGTACCTGGTAAAGTGTATGGTAGAGTTATAATTGAAAGAATTAAGAGTAAGACGGAGAATAGGATAGCAGATGAACAAGGAGGCTTTAGGAAAGGTAGGGGGTGTGTGGACCAGGTGTTTACAGTGAAACATATAAGTGAACAGTATTTAGATAAGGCTAAAGAGGTCTTTGTGGCATTTATGGATTTGGAAAAGGCGTATGACAGGGTGGATAGGGGGGCAATGTGGCAGATGTTGCAAGTGTATGGTGTAGGAGGTAGGTTACTGAAAGCAGTGAAGAGTTTTTACGAGGATAGTGAGGCTCAAGTTAGAGTATGTAGGAAAGAGGGAAATTTTTTCCCAGTAAAAGTAGGCCTTAGACAAGGATGTGTGATGTCACCGTGGTTGTTTAATATATTTATAGATGGGGTTGTAAGAGAAGTAAATGCGAGGGTCTTGGCAAGAGGCGTGGAGTTAAAAGATAAAGAATCACACACAAAGTGGGAGTTGTCACAGCTGCTCTTTGCCGATGACACTGTGCTCTTGGGAGATTCTGAAGAGAAGTTGCAGAGATTGGTGGATGAATTTGGTAGGGTGTGCAAAAGAAGAAAATTAAAGGTGAATACAGGAAAGAGTAAGGTTATGAGGATAACAAAAAGATTAGGTGATGAAAGATTGAATATCAGATTGGAGGGAGAGAGTATGGAGGAGGTGAACGTATTCAGATATTTGGGAGTGGACGTGTCAGCGGATGGGTCTATGAAAGATGAGGTGAATCATAGAATTGATGAGGGAAAAAGAGTGAGTGGTGCACTTAGGAGTCTGTGGAGACAAAGAACTTTGTCCTTGGAGGCAAAGAGGGGAATGTATGAGAGTATAGTTTTACCAACGCTCTTATATGGGTGTGAAGCGTGGGTGATGAATGTTGCAGCGAGGAGAAGGCTGGAGGCAGTGGAGATGTCATGTCTGAGGGCAATGTGTGGTGTGAATATAATGCAGAGAATTCGCAGTTTGGAAGTTAGGAGGAGGTGCGGGATTACCAAAACTGTTGTCCAGAGGGCTGAGGAAGGGTTGTTGAGGTGGTTCGGACATGTAGAGAGAATGGAGCGAAACAGAATGACTTCAAGAGTGTATCAGTCTGTAGTGGAAGGAAGGCGGGGTAGGGGTCGGCCTAGGAAGGGTTGGAGGGAGGGGGTAAAGGAGGTTTTGTGTGCGAGGGGCTTGGACTTCCAGCAGGCATGCGTGAGCGTGTTTGATAGGAGTGAATGGAGACAAATGGTTTTAATACTTGACGTGCTGTTGGAGTGTGAGCAAAGTAACATTTATGAAGGGATTCAGGGAAACCGGCAGGCCGGACTTGAGTCCTGGAGATGGGAAGTACAGTGCCTGCACTCTGAAGGAGGGGTGTTAATGTTGCAGTTTAAAAACTGTAGTGTAAAGCACCCTTCTGGCAAGACAGTGATGGAGTGAATGATGGTGAAAGTTTTTCTTTTTCGGGCCACCCTGCCTTGGTGGGAATCGGCCGGTGTGATAATAAAAAAAAAAATATATATATATATATATATATATATATATATATATATATATATATATATATATATATATATATATATATATATATATATATATATGTATGTATGTATGTATGTCTTTTGACTGTCTCATAAATATGCAAGATTACAGGTACGTCTTGTTACTTCTACTTACACTTAGGTCACACTACACATACATGTGCACGTTTATTTATACACACTCATCTGAGTTTTCTTGTCTTATTACTTTTCCTTTTATATCCATGGGGAAGTGGAAAAAGAATCTTTCCTCCGTAAGCCATGCGTGTTGTAAAAGTCAACTAAAATGCCGGGAACAATGGGCTAGTAACCCCTTTTCCTGTAAAGATTACTAAAAAGAATAAGAAGAAGAAAATTGTCAAAGTGGGAAGTCTGAATGTGCATGGATGTTGTGCAAATGATAAGAAAGAGATGATTGTGGATGTTATGAATGAGAAGAAACTGGATGTCCTGGCTTTAAGTGAAACAAAGCTGAAGGGGGTGGGAGAGTTTCAATGGAGAGGAATGAATGGGATTAGGTCAGGGGTTTCAAATAGAGTTAGAGCTAAAGAAGGAGTAGCAATAATGTTGAAGGATAAGCTATGGCAGGAAAAGAGGGACTACAAATGCATAAATTCAAGGATTATGTGGAGTAAAATAAAGATTGGATGTGAAAAGTGGGTTATAGTAAGCGTGTATGCACCTGGAGAAGAGAGAAGTGTAGAGGAGAGAGAGAGATTCTGGGAAATGTTGAGTGAATGCGTGGGGAGTTTTGAATCAAGTGTGAGAGTAATGGTGGTTGGGGATTTCAATGCTAAAGTGGGTAAAAATGTTATGGAGGGAGTAGTAGGTAAATTTGGGGTGCCAGGGGTAAATGCAAATGGGGAGCCTTTAATTGAGCTATGTGTAGAAAGAAATTTGGTAATAAGTAATACATATTTTATGAAAAAGAGGATAAATAAATATACAAGGTATGATGTAGCACGTAATGAAAGTAGTTTGTTCGATTATGTATTGGTGGATAAAAGGTTGATGGGTAGGCTCCAGGATGTACATGTTTATAGAGGGGCAACTGATATATCAGATCATTATTTAGTTGTAGCTACAGTTAGAGTAAGAGGTAGATGGGAAAAGAGGAAGGTGGCAACAACAAGTAAGAGGGAGGTGAAAGTGTATAAACTAAGGGAGGAGGAAGTTCGGGCGAGATATAAGCGACTATTGGCAGAAAGGTGGGCTAGTGCAAAGATGAGTAGTGGGGGGGTTGAAGAGGGTTGGAATAGTTTTAAAAATGCAGTATTAGAATGTGGGGCAGAAGTTTGTGGTTATAGGAGGGTGGGGGCAGGAGGAAAGAGGAGTGATTGGTGGAATGATGAAGTAAAGGGTGTGATAAAAGAGAAAAAGGTAGCTTATGAGAGGTTTTTACAAAGCAGAAGTGTTATAAGAAGAGCAGAGTATATGGAGAGTAAAAGAAAGGTGAAGAGAGTGGTGAGAGAGTGCAAAAGGAGAGCAGATGAAAGAGTGGGAGAGGCACTGTCAAGAAATTTTAATGAAAATAAGAAAAAATTTTGGAGTGAGTTAAACAAGTTAAGAAAGCCTAGGGAAAGTATGGATTTGTCCGTTAAAAACAGAGTAGGGGAGTTAGTAGATGGGGAGAGGGAGGTATTAGGTAGATGGCGAGAATATTTTGAGGAATTTTTAAATGTTGAGGAAGAAAGGGAGGTGGTAATTTCATGCACTGGCCAGGGAGGTATACCATCTTTTAGGAGTGAAGAAGAGCAGAACGTAAGTGTGGTGGAGGTACGTGAGGCATTGCGTAGAATGAAAGGGGGTAAAGCAGCTGGAACTGATGGGATCATGACAGAAATGTTAAAAGCAGAGGGGGATATAGTGTTGGAGTGGTTGGTACTTTTGTTTAATAAATGTATGAAAGAGGGGAAGGTACCTAGGGATTGGCGGAGAGCATGTATAGTCCCTTTATATAAAGGGAAAGGGGACAAAAGAGATTGTAAAAATTATAGAGGAATAAGTTTACTGAGTATACCAGGAAAAGTATACGGTAGAGTTATAATTGAAAGAATTAGAGGTAAGACAGAATGTAGAATTGCGGATGAGCAAGGAGGCTTCAGAGTGGGTAGGGGATGTGTAGATCAAGTGCTTACATTGAAGCATATATGTGAACAGTATTTAGATAAAGGTAGGGAAGTTTTTATTGCATTTATGGATTTAGAAAAGGCATATGATAGAGTGGATAGAGGAGCAATGTGGCAGATGTTGCAAGTTTATGGAATAGGTGGTAAGTTACTAAATGCTGTAAAGAGCTTTTATGAGGATAGTGAGGCTCAGGTTAGGGTGTGTAGAAGAGAGGGAGAATACTTCCTGGTAAAAGTAGGTCTTAGACAGGGATGTGTTATGTCACCATGGTTGTTTAATATATTTATAGATGGGGTTGTAAAAGAAGTAAATGCTAGGGTGTTCGGGAGAGGGGTGGGATTAAATTATGGCGAATCAAATTCAAAATGGGAATTGACACAGTTACTTTTTGCTGATGATACTGTGCTTATGGGAGATTCTAAAGAAAAATTGCAAAGGTTAGTGGATGAGTTTGAGAATGTGTGTAAAGGTAGAAAGTTGAAAGTGAACATAGAAAAGAGTAAGGTGATGAGGGTATCAAATGATTTAGATAAAGAAAAATTGGATATCAAATTGGGGAGGAGGAGTATGGAAGAAGTGAATGTTTTCAGATACTTGGGAGTTGACGTGTCGGCGGATGGATTTATGAAGGATGAGGTTAATCATAGAATTGATGAGGGAAAAAAGGTGAGTGGTGCGTTGAGGTATATGTGGAGTCAAAAAACGTTATCTATGGAGGCAAAGAAGGGAATGTATGAAAGTATAGTAGTACCAACACTCTTATATGGATGTGAGGCTTGGGTGGTAAATGCAGCAGCGAGGAGACGGTTGGAGGCAGTGGAGATGTCCTGTCTAAGGGCAATGTGTGGTGTAAATATTAGGCAGAAAATTCGGAGTGTGGAAATTAGGAGAAGGTGTGGAGTTAATAAAAGCATTAGTCAGAGGGCAGAAGAGGGGTTGTTGAGGTGGTTTGGTCATTTAGAGAGAATGGATCAAAGTAGAATGACATGGAAAGCATATAAATCTATAGGGGAAGGAAAGAGGGGTAGGGGTCGTCCTCGAAAGGGTTGGAAAGAGGGGGTAAAGGAGGTTTTGTGGGCGAGGGGCTTGGACTTCCAGCAAGCATGCATGAGCGTGTTAGATAGGAGTGAATGGAGACGAATGATACTTGGGACCTGACGATCTGTTGGAGTGTGAGCAGGGTAATATTTAGTGAAGGGATTCAGGGAAACCGGTTATTTTCATATAGTCGGACTTGAGTCCTGGAAATGGGAAGTACAATGCCTGCACTTTAAAGGAGGGGTTTGGGATATTGGCAGTTTGGAGGGGTATGTTGTGTATCTTTATACGTATATGCTTCTAAGCTGTTGTATTCTGAGCACCTCTGCAAAAGCAGTGATAATGTGTGAGTGTGGTGAAAGTGTTGAATGATGATGAAAGTATTTTCTTTTTGGGGATTTTCTTTCTTTTTTTGGGGTCACCCTGCCTCGGTGGGAGACGGCCAACTTGTTGAAAAAAAAAAAATATATATAACAGGTATATATTAGGTTGGAAGATAGCAACCACCCAGGGAGGTACTACCGTCCTGCCAAGCGAGTGTAAAACGAAAACCTGTAATTGTTTTACATGATGGTAGGATTGCTGGTGTCTTTTGTCTGTCTCATAAACATGCAAGATTTCAGGTACATCTTGCTACTTCTACTTACACTTAAGGCACACTACACATACATGTACAAGCATATACAGTGGACCCCCGCATAGCGAACTTAATCCGTGCAAGAGGGCTGGTCGTTATGCGAAATGTTCGCTATGCGAATTAATTTTCCCCATAAGAAATAATGGAAATAAAATTAATCCGTGCAAGACACCCAAAAGTATGAAAAAAAAATTTTTTTACCACAAAAAAATGTTAATTTTAGTACACACAAACTGAAAAAGGCATGCACAATTACATGACACTTACTTTTATTGAAGATCTGGTGATGATTGATGGGATGGGAGGAGGGGAGAGAGAGTGTTAGTGTTTAGAAGGGGAATCCCCTTCCATTAGGACTTGAGGTAGCAAGTCCTTTTCTGGGGTTACTTCCCTTCTTCTTTTAATGCCACTAGGACCAGCTTCAGAGTCACTGGACTTCTTTCGCACAACATATCTGTCCATAGTGGCCTGTACCTCTCGTTCCTTTATGATTTGTCTAAAGTGGTTCACAACAGTGTCATTGTAACAGTCACCAGCACGGCTTGCAATAGCTGTGTGAGGGTGATTTTCATCAAAAAAGGTTTGCACTTCAAGCCATTTTGCACACATTTCCTTAATCTTTGAAGTAGGCAATTCCTTCAATTTCTCTCTCCCCTCCTTTGAACCAGTTTCCCCAGGTCTGGCCTCTTGCTCTTGAAGTTGATCTATCAGCTCATCAGTGGTTAGTTCTTCATTGTCCTCCTCCATCAACTCTTCCACATCCTCCCCACTAACCTCCAACCCCAAGGACTTCCCCAATTCCACAATTGATTCCTCAACTGGTATACTACTCCTCTCAGGGTTAGCCTCAAACCCTTCAAAATCCCTTTTGTCTACACATTCTGGCCACAGTTTCTTCCAAGCAGAGTTCAAGGTTCTCTTAGTCACTCCCTCCCAAGCCTTACCTATAAGGTTTACACAACTGAGGATATTAAAGTGATCCTTCCAAAACTCTTTTAGAGTCAATCCAGTGTCTGTGGTCACTTCAAAGCACTTTTGAAACAGAGCTTTTGTGTACAGTTTCTTGAAGTTGGAAATGACCTGCTGGTCCATGGGCTGCAGGAGAGGAGTGGTATTAGGAGGCAAAAAATTCACCTTAATGAAGCTCATGTCCCCATAAAGTCGCTCTGCCACGTCTGTAGGATGACCAGGGGCATTGTCTAACACCAGGAGGCACTTAAGGTCTAATTTCTTTTCAGTTAGGTAATCTTTCACATTGGGGGCAAATGCATGGTGTAACCAGTTATAGAAAAATTCCCTAGTGACCCATGCCTTACTGTTTGCCCTCCACAGCACACACAAATTATCCTTGAGGACATTCTTTTGCCTGAACGCTCTGGGAGTTTCAGAGTGATACACTAATAAAGGCTTAACTTTGCAATCACCACTAGCATTGGCACACATCAACAAAGTAAGCCTGTCTTTCATAGGCTTATGTCCTGGGAGTGCCTTTTCCTCCTGAGTAATGTAGGTCCTGCTTGGCATTTTCTTCCAGAACAGGCCTGTTTCATCACAATTAAACACTTGTTCAGGTTCCAGTCCTTCAGTTTCTATGTACTCCTTGAATTCATGCACATATTTTTCAGCTGCTTTGTGGTCCGAACTGGCAGCCTCACCATGCCGTATCACACTATGGATGCCACTACGCTTCTTAAATCTCTCAAACCAACCTTTGCTGGCCTTAAATTCACTCACATCATCACTAGTTGCAGGCATTTTTTTAATTAAATCGTCATGCAACTTCCTAGCCTTTTCACATATGATCGCTTGAGAGACGCTATCTCCTGCTAGCTGTTTTTCATTTATCCACACCAATAACAGTCTCTCAACATCTTCCATCACTTGCGATCTTTGTTTCGAAAACACAGTTAAACCTTTGGCAACAACAGCTTCCTTGATTGCCGTTTTCTTGCCCACAATAGAAGCGATGGTTGATTTTGGTTTCTTGTACAACCTGACCAGGTCGGTGATACGTACTCCACTTTCATACTTATCAATGATCTCTTTCTTAATTTCAATGGGTATTCTTACCCTTTGAGGTGTAGGGTTGGCACTAGAAGCTTTCTTGGGGCCCATGGTCACTTATTTTCCACAAACAGCACCGAAAACACTGTAATAATACGAAATATTCCGAGTGTATGCTTGAATGTTACCGCGGAGGCTAGCTGGTAAACAATGGGACGGGCGGCACATGTGAGGCTGGCTGAGGGCCCACATTGGACGCGTCTCGGACGAAGGTCGCTGAGCGGGTTTTTGTCCACTATGCGGGGCAAAATTTTAGCGAACAAAGCGTTCGCTATGCGGATTGTTCGCTATGCAAGGCATTCGCTATGCGGGGGTCCACTGTATATACATACCCCTCTGAGTTTTCTTCTATTTTCTTTCTAGTTCTTGTTCTTGTTTATTTCCTCTTATCTCCATGGGGAAGTGGAGCAGAATTCTTCCTCCGTAAGCCATGCATGTTGTAAGAGGCGACTAAAATGCCGGGAGAAAGGGGCTAGTAACCCCTTCTCCTGTATAAATTACTAAATTTAAAAAGGGAAACTTTCGTTTTTCTTTTTGGGCCACCCTGCCTCGGTGGGATACGGCCGGTTTGTTGAAAGAAGAAGAAAATATATAACAGGTATATAGTAGGTTGGTAGACAGCAACCACCCAGGGAGGTACTACCGTCCTGCCAAGCGAGAGTAAAACGAAAACCTGTAATTGTTTTACATGATGGTAGGATTACTGGTGTCTTTTTTCTGTCTCATAAACATGCAAGATTTCAGGTACATATGTCTTGCTACTTCTACTTACACTTAGGTCACATTACACATACATGTACAAGCACATATATACACACCCCTCTGGGTTTTCTTGTAATTTCTTTCTAGTTCTTATTCTTGTTTATTTCCTCTTATCTCCATGGGGAAGTGGAACAGAATTCTTCCTCCGTAAGCCATGCGTGTTGTAAGAGGCAACTAAAATGCCGGGAGCAAGGGGCTAGTAACCTCTTCTCCTGTATATATTACTAAATGTAAAAAGAGAAACTTTCGTTTTTCCTTTTGGGCCACCCTGCCTCGGTGGGATACAGCCATTGTGTTGAAAGAAGAAAAGGTATATATATAACAGGTATATAGTAGGTTGGTAGACAGCAACCACCCAGGGAGGTACTACCGTCCTGCCAAGTGAGTGTAAAACGGAAACCTGTAATTGATTTACATGATGGTAGGATGGCTGGTGTAATTTTTCTGTCTCATAAACGTGCAAGATTTCAGGTACATCTTGCTAATTCTACTTACACTTAGGTCACACTACACATACTTGTACAAGCGTATATATACACATCCCTCTTGAGTTTTCTTCTATTTTCTTTCTAGTTCTTGTTCTTGTTTATTTCCTCTTATCTCCATGAGGAAGTGAAACAGAATTCTTCCTCCGTAAGCCATGCGTGTTGTAAGAGGCAACTAAAATGCCGGGAGCAAGGGCCTAGTAACCCCTTCTCCTGGTAAATTACTAAATTTAAAAAGAGAAACTTTTGTTTTTCTTTTTGGGCCACCCTGCCTTGGTGGGATACGGCCAGTTTGTTGAAAAAAAAATATACAGTGGACCCCCGCATAACGATTACCTCAGAATGTGACCAATTATGTAAGTGTATTTATGTAAGTGCGTTTGTACGTGTATGTTTGGGGGTCTGAAATGGACTAATCTACTTCACAATATTTCTTATGGGAACAAATTCGGTCAGTACTGCCACCTGAACATACTTCTGGAGTGAAAAAATATCGTTAACCGGGGGTCCACTGTATACAGTATATATAACAGGTATATAGTAGGTTGGTAGACAGCAACCACCCAGGGAGGTACTATCATCCTGTCAAGTGAGTGTAAAACAAAAGCCTGTAATTGTTTTACGTGATGGTAGGATTGCTGGTGTCTTTTGTCTGTCTCGTAAATATGCAAGATTACAGGTACGTCTTGCTACTTCTACTTACACTTAGGTCACACTACACATACATGTACATGTTTATTTATAAACACTCATCTGAGTTTTCTTTGATTTTATCTTAATAGTTTTTGTTCTTATTGTTTTTCATTTTATATACATGGGGAAGTAGAATAAGAATCTTTCCTCCGTAAGCCATACGTGTTGTGAAAGTCAACTAAAATTCCAGGAACAATGGGCTAGTAACCCCTTTTCCTGTAAAGATTACTAAAAAGATGAAGAAGACGATAATTGTCAAGGTGAGATGTCTGAATGTGCGTGGATGTTGTGCGAATGATAAGAAAGATTTGATTGTGGATGCTATGAATGAGAAGAAGCTGGATGTCCTGGCTTTAAGTGAAACAAAGCTGAAGGGGGTAGGGGAGTTTCAGTGGAGAGAAGTAAATGGGATTAGGTAAGGGGTTTCAAATAGAGTTAGAGCTAAAGGAGTAGTAGCTATGGCAGGAAAAGAGGGAGTATGAATGTACTAGTTCAAGGATTATGTAGAGTAAAATAAAGATTGGATGTGAAAAGTGGGTTATAGTAAGCATATATGTGCTTGGAGAAGAGAGAAGTGTAGAGGAGAGAGAGAGAGAGAGAGGTTTTGGGAATTGTTGAGTGTGTGGGGAGTTTTGAACCAAGTGTGAGAGTAATGGTGTTTGGGGATATTAATGCTAAAGTGGGTAAAAATGTTGTGGACGGAGTAGTAGGTAAATTTGGAGAGCCAGGGGTAAATGAAAATGGGGAGCCTTTAATTGAGCTATGTGAAGATAGAGGTTTGGTAATAAGTAATACATATTTTATGAAAAAGAGGATAAATAAATATACAAGGTATGATATAGCACGTAATGAAAGTAGTTTGTAAGATTATATCTTGGTGGATAAAAGGTTGAAGGGTACACTTCAGGATGTACGTGTTTATAGAGGGGCAACTGATACATCGGATCATTATTTAGTTGTGACTACAGTTAGAGTAAGAGGTAGATGGGACAAAAGGAAAATGGTAACAACAAGTAAGAGAGAAGTGAATATGTGTAAACTAAGGGAGGAAGAAATTCGGGTGAGATATAAGCAACTATTGGCAGAAAGGTGGACTAGTGCAAGTATGAGTAGTTGGGGGGTTGAAGAGGGTTGGAATAGTTTTAAAAATGCAGTATTAGAATGTGGGGCAGAAGTTTGTGGTTATAGGAGGGTGGGTGCAGGAGGAAAGAGGAGTGATTGGTGGAATGATGAAGTAAAGGGTGTGATAAAAAAGAAAAAGGTAGCTTATGAGAAATTTTTACAAAGGAGAAGTGTTATAAGAAGAGCAGAGCATATGGGAAGTAAAAGAAAGGTGAAGAGAGTGGTGAGAGAGTGAAAAAGGAGAGCAGATGATAGAGTGGGAGAGGCTCTGTCAAGAAATTTTAATGAAAACAAGAAAAAATTTTGGAGTGAGATAAACAAGTTAAGAAAGCCTAGGGAACAAATGGATTTGTCAGTTAAAAACAGAGTAGGGGAGTTAGTAGATGGAGAGATGGAGGTACTGGGTAGATGGCGGGAATAATTTGAGAAACTTTTAAATGTTGACAAAGAAAGGGAGGTGGTAATTTCATGCACTGGCCAGGGAGGTGTACCATCTTTTAGGAGTGAAGAAAAGCAGGATGTGAGTGTGGGGGAGATGCATGAGGCATTACGTAGAATGAAAGGGGGTAAAGCAGCTGGAACTGACGGGATCATGACAGAAAAGCTAAAAGCAAGAGGGGATATAATGTTGGAGTGGTTGGTATTTTTGAAAGAAAAATGTATGAAAGAGGGGAAGGTACCTAGGGATTGGCAGAGAGTATGTATGAATTCCTTTATATAAAGGGAAGGGGGACAAAAGAGATTGTAAAAATTAGAGGTGTAAGTTTACTGAGTATACCATGAAAAGCGTATGGTAGGGTTATTATTGAAAGAATTAGAGGCAAGACAGAATGTAGAATTACAGATGAGCAAGGAGGTTTTAGAGTGGGTAGGGGATGTGTAGATCAAGTGTTTACATTGAAGCATATATGTGAACAGTATTTAGGTGAAGGTAGGGAAGCTTTCATTGCATTTACGAATTTAGAAAAGGCTTATGATAGAGTGGATAGGGGAGCAATGTGGCAGATGTTGCAAGTATATGGAATAGGTAGTAAGTTACTAAATGCTGTAAAGAGATTTTATGAGGACAATGAGGCTCATGTTAGGGTGTGTAGAAGAGAGAGAGACTACTTCCCGGGAAAAATGGGGGGTCTTAGCCAGGGTTGTGTAATGTCACCATGGTTGTTTAACCCTTTCAGGGTCGCCAGGCCCTCTCCGAGACTTGTTCTCAGGGTGGCCAAATTTTCAAAAAAAAAAAAATTATTTTTTCTTATGAAAAGATAGAGAATCTTTTCGCGATTATAATGACACCAAAAGTAAGAAATTTGATGGAAAACTTACGGAATTATGCTCTCGCGAAGTTAGTAGTCTCGACGATGTTTACGCATCGGCGATTTTGCCCACTTTGAGCCCCATTTTCGGCGAATTCAAGTGTACTAGTCGTCAAAACTCATAACTATTTCGTTACAAGTCCATTTTTTCTATCGAATGAGTACAAGAAACCACCCATTTACCGTTTTCAACTATCCAATAAAGTGGTCAGAATTTAGCAATTTTGCTTATTTCACACAAATTTCAAAAGATGCCAATTTCCGAATAGGGTCCAGAAAAACAAGAAAGACATTCCTGGCACTAAAATAACATTTCCTCTGTTCATTAGTCACGTTCCCACGTCCCTCTTACATTCTTATGAAGATTTACTGCTATGCAGACTACTGCATTAGTGTAGAAATGGTATAAATAATATCAGCACACTTGTGAAAGAATATTAGACTCACCAGTTGACGTGTATTGGATGCATAGCAAGATTTGTTTACTTTTGAACTTTGGTAAAAATCAAACATTTCTGCTACTTTGAGCTCAATTTCAAGGTACTTTTCATTGTAAAACCAGTCAAAATCATCTCAATTTCTGTAATATGTCTTCCATTCTATAAAATGAGACCAGGAAAACTAGAATACAACAATAAATACCATACGAAAATACAGTGCAAAGTCGCCATTTTAATCCAAAAACACGGTCAAAGTTTTTTTTCTCAATACGCACTGTGTGCAGCAGGATTTTTTTTATACTGCGCACACTGACCACATAAGACCCATTCTCTCATATGTAGGCCTACCAGCTTTCTCTCACTAGATTTGAGGGTGCTAGAATTTAGGCATACTCGTACGTACGTCAAAAACCCTGGTGCGTAAGCCATACTAGTACGTCCAAAACCCTGAAAGGGTTAATATATCTATAGATGGGGATGTAAAAGAAGTAAATGCTAGGGTGTAGGGGAGAGGGGTGGGATTAAATTATGGGGAATTAAATACAAAATGGGAATTGACACAGTTACTTTTTGCTGATGATACTGTGATTATGAGAGATTCTAAAGAAAAGTTGCAAAGGTTAGTGGACGAGTTTGGGAGAGTGTGTAAAGGTAAAAAGTTGAAAGTGAACATAGAAAAGAGTGAGGGGATGAGGGTATCAAATAATTTAGATAAGGAAAAATTAGATATCAAATTGGAGAGGATTATGGAAGAAGTGAATGTTTTCAGATATGTATTTGGGAGTTGACGTGTCAGTAGGTGGATGTATGAAGGATGAGATTAACCATAGAACTGATGAAGAAAAAAAGGTGGGTGGTGCATTGAGGTATATGTGGAGTCAAAAAACGTTATCTATGGAGGCAAAGAAGGAAATGTATGAAAGTGTATTGGTACCAACACTCTTATATGGGTGTGAAGCTTGGGTTGTAAATGCTGCAGTGAAGATGTGGCTGGAGGCAGTAGAGATGTCCTGTCCAAGAGCAATGTGTGGTGTAAATATTATACAGAGAATTCAGAGTGTGGAAATTAGGAGAAAGTGTGGCGTTAATAAAAGTATTAGTCAGAGGGCTGAAGAGGGGTTGTTGAGGTGGTTAGGTCATTTAGAGAGAATGGATCACAGTAGAATGACATGGAGTGTATAAATCTGTAGGGGAAGGAAGGCAGGGTAGAGGTCGTCCTCGAAAAGGTTGGAGGGGGGGGTAAAGGAGGTTCTGTGGGCGAGGGGCTTGGATTTCCAGCAAGCATGCGTGAGCATGTTAAATAAGAGTGAATGGAGACGAATGGTATTTGGGACCTGACAAGCTGTTGGAGTGTGAGCAGGGTAATATTTAGTGAAGGGATTCAGGGAAACCGGTTATTTTTATATAGCCAAACTTGAGTACCTTTATACGTATATGCTTCTAAACTATTGTGTTCTGGGCACCTCTGCAAAAACAGTGATTATGTATGAGTGAGGTGAAAGTGTTGAATAATAATGAAAGTATTTTCTTTCTGGGGATTTTCTTTCTTTTTGGGTCACCCTGCCTCGGTGAGAGACGGCCAACTCGTTAAAAAAAAAAAAAAATCTAATCAGATTGCATAAAATATATATGAACATTGTATACATGAAAAGCATAACTAATGAAAGTTGGAAACTTTCCTATGCAACTTCTGCAATATAAATGATTAGTATTTACAAGAGAAGTTTATACAGCTGACTGTGTAGATGACAGACTGGGCACTGTCAGCAAGTGTAAGAAATTTACTATTATCTATAGAGTAAAGTGTCCCTGCTAGGCGAGCTAAGAGTTTGTTATTATTCTGCAATCCTCAACATAGCAATGGCTGACTTTAGATTTATTTTTTCATATTTGTCACAATGTCATACAGTTTAGTGTTTTTTGTTTGGCACAATCATTCACATGTTTGTTTTCAACCTTATATATAGTAGCCTTTCAGAGGTCCTTTTTTTTATCAAGTTTGAGAAAAATTTATCATTACTTAGTGTATCACTCACAAATATACTATAAGCTATACTGGGAACTGGGATCAAATATTAACTTGATCTGTTTTGCAACTCCTTATGGATAAATATGTACAGAATTATTATTCTCTTTTTCCTACAAAGAATATTTAATAAATGCTTACCACTGGTGTTTGATCCTTGTTGCTCTGTCCTCTCCTAGACTCCTGCTTATCCTCACCAAAGTCATAGTTGCTCATATCTTCTGTGCCATAAATATCTTCATCTTCATCCTCAAAAGCACCAACACCAAAAGCCTGAAAGTATGTCAAAGTCAGATTCAAATTTTATTTCCTAGAAATTACAGAGCTGACTCAGTTCTTGGATTACAGATTTTTTGTACATTCTTAGGAAAGTAGCACTGTGAAGGCTTTCTGGCAGGCTAAAATTAAAGTAGTACTTATGCACTACTTACTATTTGGATAAAGATAATAATATGTAATTTAAGTTTTGTGTACAAATTTATCATGCATAATTAAATGTTTTTTTTTTATTATTAACACATGGGCTGTTTCCCACCAAGGTAGGGTGGCTCAAAAAAGAAAAACCTTCACTATCACTCACTCCATCACTGTCTTGCCAGAGACGTGCTTACAATACAATTATAAAACTGCAACATTAACACCCCTCCTTCAGAGTGCAGTCACTGTACTTATCTCCAGGACTCAAGTCCAGCCTGCCAGTTTCCCTGAATCCCTTCACAAATGTTACCTTGCTCACACTCCAACAGCACATCACATCCTAAAAACCATTTGTCTCCATCCACTCCTATCAATTCAATTCAATTCAATTCTTTTTTTCTTTCCAAGTTTATAATGGGACTGACATGTTTTAGGGAGTCCTATTTACATAGATAGTTTACAGTGTGCAATTACAATAATGATTTGCAGTGCAAAGAGAGCCACTATCATGCCTAGGCATTATGGGCAAAACTAAATTTAATGGGTTACAGGCTAACTTAATACAGTGGACCCTCGCCTAACGAACGCATCGCATAACGTTAAATCCGCCTAGCGATACATTTTAATGCAAAAATTTTGCCTCGGCTAGCGCTAAAAAACTCGCTCAACGCGATTCGTTCGAGACGCGTCCACGTGCGGCCTGAGCCCACCTCACTTGTTCCGTGGGTGCCAGTGTTTACAAGCCAGCCACCGTGGACGCTTCCAAGCATACAATCGGAACATTTCATATTATCACAGCCTTTTTAGTGATTGCACCTGCAAAATAAGTGACCATGGGCCCCAAGAAAGCTTCTAGTGCCAACCCTACAGCAAAAAGAGTGAGAATTACTATGGATATGAAGAAAGAGATCATTGCTAAGTATGAAAGTGGAGTGCGTGTCTCCGAGCTGGCCAGGTTGTACACAAAACCCCAATCAACCATGGCTACTATTGTGGCCAAGAAAACGGCAATCAAGGAAGCTGTTCTTGCCAAAGGTTCAACTTTGTTTTCGAAACAGAGATCGCAAGTGAGAGATGTTGAGAGACTGTTATTGGTGTGGATAAACGAAAAACAGATAGCAGGAGATAGCATCTCTCAAGCGATCATATGTGAAAAGGCTAGGAAGTTGCATGACGATTTAATTAGAAAAATGCCTGCAACTAGTTATGATGTGAGTGAATTTAAGGCCAGCAAAGGTTGGTTTGAGAGATTTAAGAAGCATAGTAGCATACATAGTGTGATAAGGCATGGTGAGGCTGCCAGTTCGGACCACAAAGCAGCTGAAAAATATGTGCAGCAAATCAAGGAGTACATAGACAGTGAAGGATTGAAACCTGAACAAGTGTTTAATTGTGACGAAACAGGCCTGTTTTGGAAGAAAATGCCAAACAGGACCTACATTACTCAGGAGGAAAAGGCACTCCTAGGACATAAGCCTGTGAAAGACAGGCATACTCTGCTGATGTGTGCCAATGCTAGTGGTGATTGCAAAGTGAAGCCTTTATTGGTGCATCACTCTGAAACTCCCAGAGCGTTCAGGAAAAACAATGTCCTCAAGGCTAATTTGTGTGTGCTGTGGAGGGCAAACAGTGAGGCATGGGTCACTAGGGACTTTTTCTATGACTGGTTACACCATGCATTTGCCCCCACTGTGAAAAATTACCTAACTGAAAAGAAATTAGACCTTAAGTGCCTCCTGCTATTAGACAATGCTCCTGGTCATCCTTCAGATGTGGCAGAGCAACTTTCTGGGGACATGAGCTTCATTAAGGTCAAGTTTTTGCCTCCTAATACCACTCCTCTCCTGCAGCCCATGGACCAGCAAGTCATTTCCAACTTCAAGAAACTGTACACAAAAGCTATGTTTGAAAGGTGCTTTGTAGTGACCTCAGAAACTCAATTGACTCTAAGAGAGTTTTGGAGAGATCACTTTAGCATCCTCAATTGTGTAAACATTATAGGTAAGGCTTGGGAGGAAGTGACTAAGAGGACCTTGAACTCTGCTTGGAAGAAACTGTGGCCAGAATGTGTAGACAAAAGGGATTTTGAAGGGTTTGAGGCTAACCCTGGGAATCCTATGCCAGTTGAGGAATCCATTGTGGCATTGGGGAAGTCCTTGGGGTTGGAGGTTAGTGGGGAGGATGTGGAAGAGTTGGTGGAGGAGGATAATGATGAGCTACTAGATCATCTTCAACAGCAAAAGGCCACACCTGAGGAAACTGCCTCGGAGGAGGGGATAGAGAAAATGAGGAAGTTGCCTACTTCAAAGATTAAGGAAATGTGTGCAGTGTGGCTTAAAGTGCAAACCTTTTTTGATGAAAATCACCCTCACACAGCTATTGCAAGCCGTGCTAGTGACTATTACACTGACAATGTTGTGAAAACACTTTAGGAATGTCATAAAGGAACATAAGGTTCAGGCCTCTATGGACAGATATGTTGTGCGACAGAGGTCCAGTGACTCAAGCTGGTCCTAGTGGCATTAAAAGAAGGGAAGCAACCCCGGAAAAGGAATTTCCACCTCAAGTCCTAATGGAAGGGGATTCCCCTTCTAAACACTAACACCATCAACACTCTCCCCTCCTCCCATCCCATCAATCATCACCAGATCTTCAATAAAGGTAGGTATCATGTAACTGTGCATGTCTTCAGTTTGTGTGTATTAAAATTAATATTTCATGTGGTAAAATTTTTTTTTTTTTATACTTTGGGATGTCAGGAATGGGTTAATTTGATTTCCATTATTTCTTATGGGGAAAATTAATTCGCATAACGATAATTTCGCCTAACGTTGAGCTCTCAGGAACGGATTAATAGCGTTAGGCAAGGGTCCACTGTACCAGACAACTAGATCATAGTTTGTAAAATTGTACATTAGTTTTAATATATAGCAAATAGTAAATTGACTTTAATTACAATATGGGAATAATACAATGGGACAAGCTGAAAGCAGTGGCCTGGTAGCTTGGTGGCTAAAGCTCCCGCTTCACACACGGAGGGCCCGGGTTCGATTCCCGGCAGGTGGAAACATTTTGACACGTTTCCTTACACCTGTTGTCCTGTTCACTTAGCAGTAAATAGGTACCTGGGTGTTAGTCGACTGGTGTGGGTCGCATCCTGGGGGACAAGGTTGAGGACCCCAATGGAAATAAGTTAGATAGTCCTCAATGACGCACTGACTTTCTTGGGTTATCCTGGGTGGCTAACAATTCGGGGTTAAAAATCTGAAGGAAATCTTATCTTATCTTCTCAATGGTGAGTAAGTTTAGACTTTTGAATATTGGTGGAGTCTGCTGTCTGGAGTGGGAATTTCTTATCATCCTGACTGCAGCCTTTTGCTGGGTTATTAGTGGTCTGAGATGGTTTATTGTTGTTGAACCCTATGCACAAATTCCATAGGTGAGATAGGGGTAAATGAGTGAGTGATACAGGGCAAGGAGAGCTGGTTGTGGAACATAGTACCGTATCTTTGATAGTATGCCTACAGTCTCAGAGATTTTCTTGGAGATTTGTTGTATATGTGTGTGAAATTTGAGGCTACTGTTAAGGTGGATTCCTAATAATTTTCTCTCTGTGAGTCTTGTGACAGGTGATCCATTTACCATTATGTTAAGTGGAACATTTGTTGCTCTTTTTCCAAACTGAATGAAATAGGTTTTGTCAATATTGAGAGAAAGCTTGTTAGTCATCATCCAGGTAGATATTTTCTGCAGTTCTGCATTTACAGTGTTGGCTAGTATGACTGGGCTTGGGTGAGAGTAGACATATGTAGTGTCATCTGCAAATAATATGGGTTTGAGTAGTTGAGATGCAGGTAGGTCATTGATATAAATGAGAAAGAGAAGTGAGCCAAGGACACTTCCCTGTGGGACGTTGACTGTAATTGGTTGTGTGGAAGACTTAGCTCCATTTGTGTACACATAATGGCTTCTGTTGCGAAGGTATGATTTTAGGTAGTTGAGGGAGTGCCCTCTTATACCATAGTGTGTTAATTTTATGTACATCAAATCATGGTCAACTGCATCAAAAGCTTTATGTAAATCAATGAAGATTCCCAATGGGAATTCTTTTTTCTCGAGAGTGGTGTATATTAGTTCTAGCATGTGTATAATAACATCATTCGTGTTTTTATTGGGCCTGAATCCAAACTGACAGGGGTTGAGTATGTTGTGGGAGAAGAGGTAGGAACAGATCTGCCTATGAATTAATTGTTCTAAGATTTTAGAGAGAAGGGGCAAGTTAGATATTGACCTGCAGTTATTCAGGTCTGCTTGATCTCCTCCTTTGTGGATCGGGGTGACCCCTTGTTATTTTGAGAATTTCTGGGAAGGTGGAGGATTCGATGGATTTGTTAAAGAGTGTTGCAATAATTGGTGACAGTACTTGAGAAGCTGTCTTGTACAACAAGCATGTTGGAAGTCCAAGCCCCTAGCACACAAAACCTCCTTTGCCCCCTCCCTCCAACCTTTCCTAGGCAGGCCTCTACCCCGCCTTCCGTCCACTACAGATTTATACACTCTCGAAGTCATTCTACTTTGTTCCATCCTCTCTACATGTCCGAACCACCTCAACAACCCCTCCTTAGCCCTCTGGATAAAAAGTTTTGGTAATCCCACACCTCCTCCTAATTTCCAAACTACAAATTCTCTGCATTATATTCACACCACACATTGCCCTCAGACACGACATCTCCACTGCCTCCAGCATTCTCCTTGTTGCAACATTCACCACTCATGCTTTGCACCCATATAAGACCGTTGGTATAACTATACTCCCATACATTCCCCTCATTGCTTCCTTAGACAAAGTTCTTTGTCTCCACAGACTCCTCAGTGCACCACTCACCTTTTTCCCCTCGTCAATTCTATGATTCACCTCATCTTTCATAGACCCATCTGCTAACATGTCCACTCCTAAATATCTGAATACATTCATCTCCTCCATACTCTCTCCCTCCAATCTCTCGCTACCTAATTTTTTTGTTATCCTCATCACCTTACTTTTCCCACATTCTCTTTTAATTTTCTTCTTTTACATACCCTACCAAACTTATCCACCAATCTCTGCAACTTCTCTTCAGAATCTCCCAAAAGCACAGTGTCATCAGCAAAAAGCAACCATGACACCTCCTACTTTGTGTTAGATTCTTTATTTTTTAACCCCACACCTCTTGCCAATACCTGAGCATTCACTTCTCTTTACAACCCCATCTATAAATATATTGAACAACCACAGTGACATCACACATCCTTGTCTAGGGCCTACTTTTACTGGGAAACAAGCTCCCTCTCTTCTACATACTCTATCCTGAGCCTCACTATCCTTGTAAAAACTTTTCACTGCTTTCAATAACCTACCTCCTATTCCATACATCTGCAACATCTGCCACACTGCCCCCCTATCCACCCTGTCATATGCCTCTTCCAAATCCATAAATGTCACAAAAACCTCCTTACCCTTACACCTGGTCTACACCTCCCTCTACCCTTCCTAAAGCCTCCTTGTTCATCTGCTATCCTACTCTCCATCTTACTGTTAATTCTTTCAGTAATAACTCTACCATACACTTTACCAAGTATGCTCAACAAACTTCTTTCTTTTCTTTCAACACACTGGCTGTATCCCACCGAGGCGGGGTGGCCCAAAAGAAAAAACGCAAGTTTCTCCTTTTACATTTAGTAATATGTACAGGAGAAGGGGTTACTAGCCCCTTGCTCCCGGCATTTTAGTCGCCTCTTACAACACGCATGGCTTACGGAGGAAGAATTCTGTCCCACTTCCCCAAAGAGGTAAGAGGAAATAAACAAGAACAAGAACTAGAAAGAAAATAGAAGAAAACCCAAAGGGGTGTGTATATATATGCTTGTACATTTATGTGTATTGTGACCTAAGTGTAAGTAGAAGTAGCAAGACGTACCTGAAATCTTGCATGTGTATGAGACAGAAAAAAAAAGACACCAGCAATCCTACCATTGTGTAAAACAATTACAGGCTTCAGTTTTACACTCACTTGGCAGGACGGTAGTACCTCCCTGGGCGGTTGCTGTCTACCAACCTACTACCTATAACTCAACAAACTTATTCCCTTATAATTTTTGCACTCTCTTTTGTCCCCTTTACCTTTATACAAAGGAACTATGTGTGCTCTCTGCCAATCCCAAGGTATCTTACCCTCTTCTATTCATTTATTAAACAAAAGCACCAACCACTCCAAAATTACATCCCCACCTGCTTTTAGCATTTCTATCTTTATCCCATCAATCCCGGCTGCCTTACCCCCTTTCATTCAACCCATTGCCTCACGAACTTTCCCCACAACTCGCTCTTCCTCATTCCTACAAGATGTTATCCCTCCTTGCCCTATACACAAAATCACAGCTTTCCTATCCCTTAAATGTAATATTGTGAATTACATTACAATGGGGAGGTAGCAAGTGAATAATCTTTTGGCATATAATGCAACTCATACTGTTAAAGGTCATTATATATTCAAATTTATATCAAATTCTGCATGTTTATCAACATTGATTTTGAAGGTACATACTGGGACACAGCTTTTTTTTTCTTTAAATCTTTCAAGTTGCTCTAAATTGTAGCTTCCTTGATTAACATGAAGTATTTACTCAGACTAAGTAGTGCATGTAGGATATCAAAGATGAAGTAAATAAAATAAAAATTAAACTACAATATAAGCTCTATTTTTTAGAAACATACAAAGAAGTTGTAATAGTTAACCCTTTCAGGGTCAATTCCATAATATTATGGCTTTGAAGCCAGGGATGGTCCCGTAATACTATGCCAAAATTCTAGCAGCTTCCAGTCTTGCAGGAGAAAGCTGGTAGGCCTACATATGAGAGAATGGGTTGCCATGGTCAGTGTGCACAGTATAAAAGAAATCCTTCAGCACGTAGTGCATAATGAGAAAAAAATGGGAATGTGTTTTTGGTGTAAAACAGCGACTTTGCAGTGTATTTTTGTATGGATTTTATGGTTGTATTCTCGGTTTCTTGACCTCATTTGATTGAATGGAAGATATATTACAGAAATAGAGATGATTTTGAATGGTTTACAGACTAAAAGTAGCTTGACATTGAGCTCAAAGTAGTGGAAATGTTCAATTTTTGCCAATATTCAAAAGTAAACAAATCACGTCACGCATCCAATACACGTCAACTGGCCAGACTAATATGCACTTATGATTGCACTGACTTTATTTATACAATTATTACCATTATGCAGTAGTCTGAATAACAGTAAATCTTCTATTTTTTTGAGAATAAAAATTCAAAATGAAAAGAAAGTGTAATACAAGAAGGGCCTGGAGATGTGACCAATGAACAGAGAAAATGTTATTTTAGCACCAGAAATATCTACATTATTTATTCTGGACCCTATTTTGAAATTGGGCTTTCTTGAATTTTGTGTGAAATTGCGTAGTTGAAATAGGTAAATGGGCAGTTTCTTGTACTCAATCGATAGAATAAAAGGAGTTCTAGCTAAACAGCTATAAGTTTGGTTGACTGGAGCAATGGAACTGACTCAAAATAGGGCTCAAAGTGGTCAAAATCACTGATGCATAAATATCGTCGAGACCACTAAGTTCGCAAGATCGTAACTCCGTAAATTTTCCAGCAAATTTTGTGCTTTTGGTTTCATTACCTTCAGAAAAAGATTGTCATTTGATAAGTAATTTTTTTTTTTAAATTCTTCAACCCTGGGAGCAAGTTTGCGAGCAGGAGTCTTGACCCTCAAAGGGTCAGTTACAGTTTTGATACAACTGATACAATTGCATGTTCAAAAGAAAGTCACTTTTATGAAAACATTTCAGGCAAATTAATCCTAAAACTTTAAGAATAAATGTTATGTATATGTAATCTGTTCCAGTTCTTTAGCAATTGTTTACAGTCTTAATTACTGATGTCCACATAATTTTGTTCAGCTTTAGGTTTATTTTGTGTTTTAGAGCCATTTCTTTATAAATAATGCTTCGTGTGGTTAATATTGATTTTCAGACAAAAAAGGCACTGTTCTTAGCTGACTGATGAAACCACTGTGTGGCACAACGTTTCCTTAATAAAGATTCCCACATGTTGCATCAGTGTCTCATTCTTCAACCTGTTGGTTTTCTAAACCATTTATCACACCTATCAGACACTGTAACATCATGGGATCTTGATACAAGGAATTCTTCAACACTTGTCCAACCTTTGGACAAAGACCTACTTACACTAGTGGATGGTTCCACTGTGATCCTGCCTCCTCCTGCTTTGACTCGCCTGACTACAGTATATAAGCCACTTCTTCAACCATATGCTGTACTTTCTTCAAGACTGATGGACTGAACATATCAATTCCAGGCTGAGGGACTGATTACCTCAGACTCCTCCTCTCCTTACACCATTCTTCTTTGTAATGGACTGATGAAGCCACTGTGTGGCGAAACGTTTCCTCAATAAAGATTCCTAAATGTTACATTAGTGTCTCATTCTTCACAAGGAGCACTGTTTTGCATAACAACCTTGCACCACACCACACTGATAAAAGACCAATTCTACATGTTATTACAGTTAGCATTAGTGGGGAGATATTTTTTTTAGGATTCCCTGGACATACTTTTGGTGTGGTTATGTCATGAACATTGTACTCAAGGAACCAACACAACCAGGTCCTTGGTGTACACTGCTTCTACTATTTCCTTTGTTTGATGTAATCCAATAATCTCTGTAACTGTCTCTTGTTTCAGAAACTTAATCTTCCCTATACTAAATCGTCAATAGCCAAAAATGACCAACACACTTAGTCCTCAAGACAATACAGTGCTGGACTATAGACAAAAAACTGTTCATCACATAAACCCAGAAGGCACTCATGATACAGCCAGTAGCCATATGGAAATCCTGAGACATCCCACTTCAAGTTACTAGGTCAGCTTGTCTTTTCAACAAATGTGTTACAGTAGGGTATTACTTAGGGCATTTAATTATGTTGGCTGCCTTCCATCCAGCATGCTTTAATTAAGAGCACTGTATGAGAGAGAGAGGTATACCCTTCCCATATTATGTGGGCAGGGGGGGTGTATATAGTTGAGCATAGCAATCTGGCCTCCACCACCAGTAATTTTCACTAGTAACCTCTCTGTCTCTCCCACTTACTTATCAAAGGAAGTTGTAAACATGATTTAAAATATAGATATAGTTGCTAATGAGGAGACAAGACAGCAAATATGAGAAGTCTAGTAAGGTTATGAGGTAGTAGCTGCTGATGTTTCTCACTCGGGTATGTGAGCTCTGCTGCTGGTGTGTTGTCTGCTGATCCTCTTCACTTCAGTGTGTGATCTCAGCTGCTGGAGTGTTGCAGTCTGCTGATGCTCCTTACTCCAATGTGTGAGTTCTACTGTTGGAGTGCTGCAGTCTGCTGATGCTCCTTACTCCAGTGTGTGATCTCAGATGCTGGAGTGTTGCAGTCTGCTGATCCTCTTCAGCTGCTGTCACTGTCTTCCGTACCAGTGAAAGTAAGTTTATTCAAATTTATTTTCCAACACTCCAATGCAATATAAAGAACTTTATCAAGTAATGATTTGATAAGTTCAACTCGAGTGAAACATAGCCCCAACAAAAACTTTTTCTTTATATTGTGTCCAAACCCATACTTGTCAGCAGTATGCCTCACATGCAATATAATTAGCTCCAGGAATGGGCCAGTCTCAAATAATATTGTGAGTCAGTTCCAAAAAATAAAAAAGGCCATCATAAAAAAAAAAATCATGATTCCAATGAAAGAACATTTGTGATCAAAACATACATTGAACCTTTTATCTTACACAACAGACACTACCACTACTATGATACTCATCAAATATAGGTCAGAATAATACACATCAAAGCTTTACAGGGAAATATAGAAAAGTTTTACATTTTTTTGACATATGACAGTGTTAAAGGCTTTTTAATGGACACACTGCAGAGTTGTGCAATAATACAATGGCATTCAAAGGAACCACTTAAAAAGTGGCTACCTAAAAGTGTGTCCTACCTGGAAATATAATGCCTGCACTACATTTTGGTGCAGGAAAAACTATTTTTATGCTGGGTTTGATTATTAACTGCTAGAAATGACAGCTCTTTATTAATACAATACCATTATTTACTACAATAAAAAAGTTTTCCTCATCACTTTTGCTCAATTTAACCCCCTCCACCCTCTGTTTTCCATTGTTATTCCCTATTTTCTTTTTTGTTATTTTCTGGGTTCATTTTGCCATTTAGTTCCAGTCAAAACAGCCAGAGTAGTAACAGTTAACATGGGAAGGTGACAGTCACCTTACATATAGCTCTAGTCATAACATAGTGGTAACAGTTAACATGGGAAGGTAGTGGTGGTCACTATGGCCAGTCTAACTTCAGTCATAACAACATAATGGTAACAGTTAACATGGGAAGATGGTTGAAGCCCTGATGATCCTTCACTGTGCCAGCTGAGGCTGTTACCAACTAAACCACAGCAAATGAATTACTGTGACATATAGGTGAGCACAAATAGGAAGTGCATCTGTCTCATGTTCAGCAGATGGAGGATTGAGCCTCCCTCACTTCTTGCGTTGCATGATCCACACACGCTTAGCGCTTAAATGATAATGAACTGAATTACTGCATCCAATACCCATATGTTATGGGAAAATACTAGATTGTTTTGGTGAACTACTGTACTATACAATAATATGCTGTAATAAAATAATCTGTAATAAAATAATCTATACCCTATAACTAAATGATGTACTAAAATTCAATTAAACATTTCTGTAATTTATGTCATGATAACTTACCTGCCCCTTTATTAGAATTTTTTTCTTCTTCTCAGTCATAACTAAAGGAGATGGTTCAAAAAGGTTGATGTGTGCACCAAGCAGAGAAGAACGCTCCAAAGGTTTATAGCCCAGTCCAAAGTGATCTGTCTTGGGTGTTGTCAGGTGGAGAGTGTCAACATCATCAGGAGCATAAGTCATGTCCTGCAGGTCCTCCTCTTCCTCATTCTCACTCTCAGAATCTACAAACAATGGACAATATATACACTGTAATATTAATTAAAAGAAGATGGTGGTAACAAAGAACTGTTTCTTTACAAGGTAAATTATCAATGTAACAGACTGATAAAGAGGAGTGAGTGACCAGTAGTGATAAGTGTGGTGGGAAGAGATGAGACTGTTTTTGTCATGACTGTATAAATAATGAACAATTCTGTAAACAAATGTTGTTTCTAAATCATCCAATCCAGCAGTTCCTGTCATGTATTTCTGAAGCCCATAAACTGAAGGTTTACTGTAAACAATTTCACACACTAGTTGGAATTAATAAAAAGTTGTTCTTTGTCTTTATACGACCATTTATACAATAAAATAACATACATACAGTTTGACCCTCAAATTCCTGAAAAGTTATGTTCATAGAGATCCAATGAAACTAAAATCCATGAATAATAAAAAATTAGGTCTGCATAATAAATTGTGTGTATAAGAGACTATACACCTTTAATGTCACTAATCTGCTTCATGCTGACATTCACAAGAAAGATCACGAAGGGAAGAGAGGTGAGCATGGACAAACTAGTGAAAATATTTTGAACAAAATCCTGTGGCTATTTTTTCAATTTAGAGATTGAATGCCAAAATCAATTCAGGAGTCAAATGTCAAACCCTCAATAATAGGCACTGGAAAACAACCTGCAAAGAACTGAATTTAAATTCAGTTATTTGCATCAGTAAAAAATTAATTAATCAAATTCACTGAAGTAGGAACCCCAGAAAACTGGGAGTCTGAATGTACCTGCATACCGTGTTACAGTCCTGATTAAATTACAGCATCCTACATAAGAAACGTTGCCCAATATATAACTGTTTCTAGTTATTAATTAATAATTTTTACCTTTCATTGCATGTTCAGGTCGCAGGCAACCATATATTCTCTCTCTCTCTTTACGTGCTGACAACTTCTGGAGTCGATTAATCCTAGGTCCAACTCCCTGCCCGGGTTTCCATCCCAAGCGACGCAAAAGTTTCATTCCCATAGTCTCCCTAAATAAAACCATTAAAATTTTAAGCCATATACAAGAAATACTATAAGAAAGATACCGTGTTAATATTTAATAGAAAACGGTACACACTATACGTATTTTAAACTAGAAACAAGACAGACATTGGCTTTTCCCATCATCTACTGTGTGGGGGCAGAATTTTTTGTTTTTTTATATAGTGCATGCTCACCACACAGACCCCTTCTCAGATGCAGATCTATGTAAGCAACTCTGACATCAGTAAAGTAGATCTATGTGAGAGACAGTGAAAGAGTTAATACAACAGTCCAAAATTTCTCTGCCAACTTTTGCAGCTGTTTCCAAATTTCCCAGTAGCCCCATGTTAATGCTACACTAAAAGGCATTGTCATGGTCAGAATAAAAGAAGTGCTGAAAAATCTTCTCTGGAATTAAGCTTAATTTCCTAAATCCTGATGATCACATATGCTAACTTTAGATCATCTGTTCCTGTACAAGTTAATACAGTAATACAGTACTTGCCTGCTGGGCTTCAGAATATCTTCAAGCACTGGTGTTCCTGGAATGGGTCCACTTGGATCCAAAACTCTTTTTCTCTTCTTCTGTTCACTGTCATCAAAATTGGCAGAGGCCTGGATTCCTTGAGGCAATATGCCATGTGCTTCCAAATCCTGTAATCACAATACTGTTGTTTTATTAAAATAATTATAACTGGGATATGCAGTCTTTACATCCACATGTCATAATACACGTAAGATTTAAACTGAATTCTGATGAATAAATTGTCCTGTATGTTAACAAATTATATAATAACATACTCATTATACCTTAGAAAATTCTTGGTATTAATTCATGTGCATCATAATGGAACTATACAATACTACATGATATAAGCACTGGGAACAAGACACTCAGGCAGAAAAAGCTGACTAAACTGCTAAATATCTCAACAGTCTGGATGTAATAATAGAGGATTTTGAATTGTGAGCCCTGAGGAAAACCTTGTACCCTCCTCCATCAGAGTGTCGGCACTTTACTTTCCATGTTCAGAACTCAAGTCCAACTAATTGGTTTCCCTAAGTCCCACCACAGATGTTATTTATCAATATCTTTCAGTTGGGAAAAGTAACTAAAAAGTCCACACATGAGAGTAATACTCTCCAAGTACTTTTAAGGTCTATACAGACAAGAATCAATCACCCAACTGGTGCTTGAGCCTATAAAGTTGATGATGCAGACAGCAAAGTAGCACAAGTGCACAGGAAAAGGTAAATAAATAACTTACTGGGTGAATAGTAATGGTAGAGCCTAGTTACTGTTGTAATAGGTTTACCACAATGTCTCTGTGCCTATTAGTGGTTAGTGGAACCTGACCACAGAAAATCACCACCTCCAATCAAAGAAGAATGAACCCTTAACAGAACTCTGAAAACTGAAGTAAGAAGTAGAAAAGCCAAGAACTAGGTGTTCAAATGTAGAGATATTAGGAAGAGCTAGAGGAAGAAGAGACTGGATAATCAAAGTGGAGCAAAGAAGGCAGAGGAAATTCACCAACATAAAATTATATTATATAAGGTATTTAACTCTTAAACTGTCCAAGCAGATCTATGTTCACATGCGTAGTGCTCCAAAAGTAGATCTACGTTTTTTTACATATTTTCAAATATAACAAAAAAAAAACGTAGATCAAAGTTTTTTTACACGTTTTCAAATGTAAAAAAAAAAAAAAGATCTACTTTTTTACATACTTTCAAATGTTGAAAAAATGTAGATCTACATTTGGACAGTTTAAGGGTTAAATCAACACAAAATCAATAAATTAAGTGAATTTTTAACATTGAGTAACAAAAAGTTAATATACCTCCTCATCCATAAAATCTTGAGGCTGGGATTGTACACTTTTTGCTCGCTGGCTGGAAGTGGACACAAATGAAGAGGGTGTCCATCCCTCTTTTGTCCCCACTGAGTTGAAATAGCCAGCTGAAAACCCACCAGTGAAGGCTCCATGAAACCTAAAATGAACAATAAACTGCAGTCATTAAGTGTCTGCTCTGTATTTACATGCAGTATTCAATTCAAGTTTATTCTCTATAAGGGTTACAATGTGGGGTTTACAGGTTTTGGGTATTGTGTAGTTTACATGTTATAAAATACTAATTACAGAGGGGGCCACTAGGACACCTAACATGGCTAGGCATTTCGAGCAGACTTAAATTAATTCTTAACATTAAATCCTTACAGATTATGATATTAAGGCTAAGTGACTACATCATAATTTGTGAGTTTAGCAATGTGAATGCTTTTGTTTTGGCACAATACAAAGTGTCTATATTGGAGTATCATATACAAACTTTTGACTAGTTAGGATTTATTATTTTAAGATTAAGATTAATATTTCTGGGTTTATAGTCAGTGGGTGAGTGAGTGTAATTGTGAACCACCAGGTGGTTATCATGTAGTTAGTTGTCGGGGTGGATCAGGGAGATACGATGTTTTCGAACTGTAGTTTTGAAAGTGATGAATGTGTCTGCAGTTCTAGAGTTTTCAGGTAGGGTGTTCCAAATTTTAGGTCCTTTGAAATACATTGAATTTTTGTAAAGGTTTGGTCGAACACGGGGAATGTCATAGAGATGTTTGTGTCTGGTGTTATGCCTGTGGATCCTGTCACAACTATCAAGAAAGCATTTTAGGTCAAGGTTAATATTGGAATTTAAGGTCCTCCAAACACGTATTTCAGAACACCAATACGCAAGCAGGTCTGACGATACAAAGAATGCCTGTGTACAACACCGTAATTCACACAACCACTTGATAAACTACAGAAACTCAAGACTTATCGCCACAGAAGACAACACTCAATACCGAAGAATCCTGGAATCATCGCTTATTTCTATATCCGACAACTTCAACCAGAATAGTGGCTTCTATAACATAGCTGAACCACTTGCGAAGAAACTTCTTCATCGCTATCCCACATAAGAGCATAGGAATGGAAGAACACTGCAGAAGGTCTGCTCACAAACTTATCCAATCTCCCTTCCAAGCTACCCAAGATTTTAGACTCTATAACCCCACTCAGTACATCATCAGATGCAGCATTCCCCACCTGACCTCAGCATTCTGAACCTGACTATAAATACTCACGTACCTTCCACCCCAGGTAGATCTGTTTGTGACTTGAAAAAGCCCACTGTGTGGGTGAAACGTTGTCAATAAAGGATCACATTACACTGTATATGTGTTTATATTTATATTGAGTCGGTATTTTATACCATTTATTTCCAATTAAAATGGTACTTGCAATTGCACTAGGGTCTGATATAGGTTGTTAACAAGATCAAGAGTATAACTAGATTTAAATTGACAAAATAAAATTCACAAATTAAAGTACCAAAAGAATAATAAGTAAAATATAACAATGGCAATGACTTGGTTATAATATGATAGTAAGATGGTAGACAGGTACACAGGTGCACAGGTACAAAGGATAATATAAAGGTTGGAGTTGAATATACAAACTTGAAAATTTGGCAACAAAATTTTATGAAAAGTATAAAATAATGATTAATGTACAAAAGTAAAATTGACTGGTAGTAAATATAGTGTTTAATAAAATTTTAGTAAGTAATAATGATTACAAAAAAGATTAATTAGCAAAAAAAAAGTGAAAAAGTAATGTTTATTTCAAGTATTAAATTTTAAGAACAGTTATTTGGATTCAATATTGGACTGGTAGTTATACTTGAGGTTATTTGGCAGTACAAGGTATTTAACCCTTTGAGGGTTTTCGTCGTACTAGTACGTCTTACGCGTAGGGGTTTTTGACGTACTAGTACTCATAAATTCTAGCGACCTCAAATCTAGTGGGAGAAAGCTGGTAGGCCTTCATATGAAAGAATGGGTCTATGTGGTCAGTGTGCACAGTCTAAAAAAAATCCTGCAGCAAACGGTGCATAATGAGAAAAAAAAAACTTTTTCCATTTTTTTTTAATAAATCAGCGACTTTGCAGTGTATTTTCGTATAGTATTTATTGTTGTATTCTAGTTTTCTTGGTCTCATTTTATAGAATGGAAGACATATTACTGAAATTGAGATGATTTTGACTGGTTTTACAATGAAAGGTGCCTTGAAATTGAGCTCAAAGTAGCAGAAATGTTCGATTTTTACCAAACTTCAAAAGTAAACAAATCGTGCCAAGCGTGCAATACACATCAACTGGTGAGTCTGATATTCTTTCACAAGTGCACCAATAATATTTATACCATTTTTTACACTAATGCAGTAGTCTGCATAACAGTAAATCTTATATTTTTTGTGAGAATAAAAATTCAAAGTGGAAAGCAAAAGAATATAAGAGGGGCCTTGAGACGTGACTAATGACTAGAGGAAATGTCATTTTAGTGCCAGGAATGTCTTTCTTGTTTATTCTGGACCCTATTCCGAAATTGGCATCTTTTGAAATTTGTGTGAAATTGGCAAAATTGCTAAATTCTGACCACTGTACTGGATAGTTGAATTTATAAATGGGTGGTTTCTTGCACCCATTCGATAGAAAAAATGGAGTTCTAGCGAAATATTCATGTTTTTTGTCGACTAGTACAGTGAAATTGGCCGAAAATGGGGCTCAAAGCGGGCAAAATCGCCGATCCGTAAACATCGCCGAGACCGCTAACTTTGCGAGAGCATAATTCCGTAAGTTTTCTATCAAATTTCAAACTTTTGGTGTCGTTATGATCGGGAAAAGATTCTCTATCTTTTCATAAGAGAAAATAATTTTTTTTTTTTTTTAAATTTGGCCGACCCTGAGAACGAGTTTCGGAGAGGGCCTGTCGACCCTCAAAGGGTTAAGAGTACTCTATGATAGTAAATGTGGTATTAAAACAGGTTATGGTAATTAGACAAGTAATGGTAATTAAATGATGTCAAAAATGTTAAGAGTAAATTGTACTGATAGTAAAAATGGTAATTAATTATTAATTTTAGTAAGTAATATCAATTAATAGTATTTAAAAAAATATGAGATAGTAATATGGACAGAGAAAGTATCAATTCAGCTAATATTTAAGCAAACAATAGTAAATAAGAAAATTACATAAGGTGACTTATGCTTACTAGTAAAATCACAAAATGAGGTAGTTGAATTTTTTAAATTACTAAGAGATTGTACTATGAAATTTGAACAATAATGGAGCAAAACATACACTACACTACGTAGGCTTTTAGATTGGACCTTGTTTAGTTATTCTCTGTAAGATTAGTATCCCTGAGAAATCGTGATAGATCATTCTCGTTTGTGATTGTGTACAGCTGACTTACATTTGTTTTCCTAACTAGAATTTTCCCATCCCGTGTGAAGCATTGGTGTATTGTGTCATTATTCTCCCGCTTAAGTTTTCTGACTCTATACAGGAGGTTCTGACGTTTTTTGGTAAGACACTCGTTTATGTATACCTCTTTCTTTACTTTAATAGATGCAATTATTAAGTCTTTTTTCCTGTCATGTGAGTGGAATCTAAGCATAACACTTTTTCTATCATGGGATCCTAGTAACCTGGCTTCCTTTATTTCTGACTCTGGTACTGTAACTTTTGTTTGGTCCTTTATGATCTGGATAGTAATTTCTTTACTGTTCGTTTGGTTCATATCACTGGGAAAAAGTGGACTGTTAACTATTACTCCATCTGATAGTTTATCTTGCTCAGTTTTATCTTCTTGGAGAGCAAAGTAGTCACTGAACTGGTTATCTAAGTATTGTTAAGAAGACAGGTTTAACCCTTTCAGGGTCCGTCCCGTAGATCTACGACTTTACGTTCAGGGTCCAAACCGTAGATCTATGCCATGAGCTCAGCTCACTCTGATAAACTGTGAGTGGTACATTTGGGCCTAGATATGAGAGAATACATCTATGTGGTATGTGTGCACCACATAAAACAGATCCTGCAGCACACTGTGTATAATGAGAGAAAAAAATGAAATCATGATTTTTCGATTAAAACAGCAACTTTGCAGTGTTTTTTCGTATGTTTTTTATAGTTGTATTTGCGATTTCTTGGTCTCATTTGATAGAATGGAAGACATATTACAGAAATAGAGATGATTTTGATTGGTTTTAGCACTGGAAATGGCTTGAAACTGAGCTCAAAGTAGCAGAAATGTTAAATTTTTGCTGATATTCAAGAATAAACAAACGGCCTCACACATCTAATACACGTCAGCTGGTGGGTCTAATATACATTCACAAATATGGTGATGATATTTATACAATTATTACAATATTGCATAACAGTAAATCTTCTATTTTTTGGTGTGAATAAAAATTCATTATGTGAATAAAAAATCAAAATGGAATTTATTTGTAAAGCCTCAAAACATAACTAATGAACAGAGGAAATGTTAGTTTAGTGCCAGGAATGCCTACATTGTTCATTCTGGACCCTATTTTGAAATTGGAATATTTTGAACTTTGTGTTAAATTGGCCAAATTAACAATTTCCGATCACTTTATTTTGAAGTTGAAACAGTTGACTTGGCGATTTCTTGTGCTCAATCGATAGAATAGAAGTAATACTAGTGAAATAGCTAAGAATTTGGTTGATTGGAATAATGTAATTGGCCTAAAATGGGAGTCAAAGTCGGCAAAATCGCCGATTTGTAAATATCGCTGAGACATCAAAATTCGCGAGAGCATAATTTCGTCAATTTTCCACCAAATTTCGTACTTTTTGTTTTATTACCTTCACAAAAAGATTCTCTACGATTTCATAAGAAAAAATAACAAATTTTTTTTTTTTAAATTCTTGGACACTGGTGCGTGACTCCAGATTTGGGCCTTGGACCCTGAAAGGGTTAATTCCATGGATCAAGAGCCCCTCACCAGTATCAAGATACAGTATCACCATCACTAATACAGCACCATCGGAACCCATAGGGTGCCGGATTAGTGATTTTGCCGGATTACAGAGTGGTTAGGTTAGAATATACACTTAATCCAACAGCAATATTTATGCATCGGCGATTTCACCCAATTTACACCCTATTTTTGGCCTATTCCATTGTTCCAGTCTACCAAACTCATAGCTATTTCGCTAGTATATTCCTTCTATTCTGTCGACTGAGTATAAGAAACTGTCTATTTACCTATTTCAACTACCCAATAAAGTGGTCAGAAATTGGTAATTTGGCCAATTTCACACAAATTTCAAGAGATGCCAATTTCAAAATAGGGTCCAGAATAAACAATGCAAACATTCCTGGCACTAAAATAACATTTTCTCTGTACATTAGTCATATCTCCAGGCCTCTCTTATATTACGCTTGCTTTCCATTTTGATTTTTTTTCACACAAAAAACAGAAGATTTACTGTTATGTAGACTACTGCATTATTGTAATAATTGTATAAATAATGTCAGGCTATTCATGACTGTGTATTAGACTGGCCAGTTGGACACGTATTGGATGGTGACATCATTTGTTTACTCTTGAATCAACATCAGCGAAAATCGAACATTTCCGCTAGTTTGAGCTCAATTTCAAGGTACAGTGGACCCCCAATCAATGGCAGCATCGACTAATGCCAAATTCGTCTAACACGCTCTTTGGTGTAAAAATATTGGCTCTACCAACGGCGAAAAACTCATCTAACGGCTTTTGTTCCAAACGTGTCCATGCGGCCAGAGTGCGGCCTGAGTGGGCCCAGCCACTCCAAGATTCAGTGTGCCAATGTTTACAAGCCGTTGCAGTCGATTCCACGTGTACCTGCGATATATTTTGTATTATTCCAGTGTTTGTAGTGCTTGTAACTGCTAAATAAGCCACCATGGGCCCCAAGAAAGCATCTAGTGCTAACCCTGTGGTAAAAAGGGCAAGAAATACTATTGAAATACTATCGTACCATGGTCAGCTGCTGCTGCTGCTGCACTACCATCAGCTGTTGCTGCACCACTGTCAGCTGCTGCTGCACCACAGTCAGCTGTACTACTTGAAGATGTGGAGAGACTGTTGTTGGTGTGGCTGATCGAGAATAACGAGAAACAATTAACCCCCGAGGGTTAGCCACCCAGAATAACCCAAGAAAGTCAGTGTGTCATCGAGGATTGTCTAACTTATTTCCATTAGGCTCCTTAATCTTGTCCCCCCAGGATGCGACCCACACCAGTCAACTAACACCCAGGTGAACAGGAAAAAATGCCTGGAACTAGTGCTCATACTGGTGAATTTCAGGCCAGCAAAGGTTGGTTTGAGAGATTTAAGAATCGTAGTGACATACACAGTGTGATAAGGCATGGTAAAGCTGAAAAATACCAACCCCAACAAGTGTTTAATTGTGATGAAACAGGCCTGTTCCGGAAGAAAATGCCAAACAGGACCTACATTACTCAATACTCAGGAGGAAAAGGCACTCCCAGGACACAAGCCTATGAAAGACAGGCTAACTCTCATGTTTTATTGTAATGCTAGCGGGGATTGCAAAGTGAAGCCTTTACTCATGTGTCTCTCCGAAAATCCCAGAGTGTTCAAGAAAAACAGTCTCATCACTCAACAATACTCTTCAATTTATTTATTATTAATTTGGACATGATACATAGAAGTACAAAGAAATAAAGTGGTTAAGTGTAACATGCCAAAAGCCCCTTGTATGCAGAGCATTATGGGCAGGCTTAAAATTAACTTAAGATTAACTAAGCAATGATATATTCATTGGTAAAAATTATAGTAAACAAATAAAGGTAAGTGTCATTTTAGTATTTATCTATGTATGCATTGGGCATGTCTCATTGTTTTCTGTGTAAGGAAATGTATATTTCATGTAGAAAAAATTATATTTTTTAATACTTTTGGCTGTCTGGAACAGATTAATTGGATTTTCATTATTTCTTATGGGGAAAACTAATTTGACTAACGGCTAATTCGACTAAAGGCTAGCTCTCTGGAACGGATTAAAGCCGTTGGTCGAGGGTCCACTGTACTTTCTGTCGTGAAACCAATCAAAATCACATCTATTTCTGTAACATATTGTGATGTAGTCCAGCTGGGCTTGTGAGGTCTCTGGGGAGACCTAATTTAACCAATTATATGGTCACACCTTGCCTTGGCAAACGTCTGTAGCCACGCCCACGTCTGAGGTCTTTTGTTCTTGACGGCGTCAGACCTAGGCGTCAGGCCGTACACGTGGTTGTGGAGGGTGCTTGGACCACCATAAAAGCCCAAGGAAGAGCTGAGTAGGGAGATTCGAGCAGAGCTGCTGCTGGGGTGCAGAGCTCCTGAGCAGAGACTTCAAGCGGAGCTGCTGCTGGGGTGCAGGGCTCGGGAGAAGGCTGCTGAAGTCTCTGGAGGAGACTTGGAGGTATTGGGCAGAGTACTGGCTTGGTGCAGTACTCGTGCTGTGTAGGTCTTGGGACCTGTGGCTTAGTTCCTGTAGTGAACTGTCCTCTGTACTATATTGTAAGTTATATTCATTCTCGTCAAGTTGATTGTGTTCCCTGTCTCACTGCTTATACATACCATCCCATTTATCTAAACCACAATGATGTTCTCCTGTTCCCAAATATACTATTGTACAAGGACTTAATAATAAACTGTGTTTGAGTAGAATAATAATATTCACTGTCCCCATTATTTTCTCCATTTATTTATGTTTTGTTAAAGTAGTGAGAGGGTGAGTAGTGTGGAGTGGTGGGTAGAGTAATGAGAGGTGAAGTTGTAGTCACCAGTGACCTCACATTACCTACCTCCGCATACCTCACTCCTACCACCTCGCCTGTCCCCTACCTACTGACTCCCCCCGCTTACCCCCATATTCCCCTAATCATTACCCCCCTACATGACAATATCTTCCATTCTATTAAATGAGACCAAAAAAAAAAGAGAATAAAACCATAAAAAACCATACAAAAATACACCGCAAAGTCACTGTTTTACACAACACAGTTGCAGTTTTTTCTCATTATGCACTGTGTGCTGCAGGATGTAGGCCCAAATTTACCGTTCACAGCTTATCTGAGTGAGCTGAGCGCATGGCGACTGACAGTGGCTTCAAAGCCACGTTATCTTTTATGGACAATGGTGCGGTGTATGTGCTTTACACAACGAGAAGCATTTCTCTTATTCGCTGGAACCATGGGTAGGGATAAAAGTGACCAGGTTATAACAATAAATGGAAAAAAAGAAATTGGAATGACTTATGCAGCAAGTAGCACCACCAAACGGTAGCAGCAGGTTGGTGTGGCGACCCCGGAAATTTTAAATTATGCTAGCCGAAATTAATGCCGGATTACTGATGGAACCAGATTACTGATTGTCGAATTAGTGATGGCCAACCTGTACCTTCCTTTGGGTGATATAGAACAGTCAACATAGGTGCGAACACTCTCACACACACTCGACCCCTGCAACCAGAAATAGGTGAGTACACACACACACACACACACACCTGGTCCAGCAAATGGCTTCTCGAATTTAATCCTGCCAAATGCAAAGTCATGAAGATAGGGGAAGGGCACAGAAGACCACAGACAGAGTATAGGCTAGGTGGCCAAAGACTGCAAACCTCACTCAAGGAGAAAGATCTTGGGGTGAGTATAACACCGAGCATGTCTCCGGAAGCACACATCAATCAGATAACTGCTGCAGCATATGGGCGCCTGGCAAACCTGAGAACAGCATTCCGACACCTTAGTAAGGAATCATTCAAGACACTGTACACCGTGTATGTCAGGCCCATACTGGAGTATGCAGCACCTGTTTGGAACCCGCACTTGATAAAGCACGTCAAGAAACTAGAGAAAGTACAAAGGTTTGCAACAAGGTTAGTTCCAGAGCTAAGGGGAATGTCCTATGAAGAAAGATTAAGGGAAATCGGCCTGACGACACTGGAGGACAGGAGGGTCAGGGGAGACATGATAACGACATATAAAATACTGCGTGGAATAGACAAGGTGGACAAGGACAGGATGTTCCAGGGAGGGGACACAGAAACAAGAGGCCACAATTGGAAGTTGAAGACACAAATGAGTCAGAGAGATAGTAGGAAGTATTTCTTCAGTCATAGAGTTGTAAGGCAGTGGAATAGCCTAGAAAATGACGTAGTGGAGGCAGGAACCATACACAGTTTTAAGACGAGGTTTGATAAAGCTCATGGAGCGGGGAGAGAGAGGGTCTAGTAGCAACCGGTGAAGAGGCGGGGCCAGGAGCTAGGACTCGACCCCTGCAACCACAAATAGGTGAGTACAAATAGGTGAGTACACACACACACACACACACACACACACACACACACACACACACACACACACACACACACACACACACACACACACACACACACACACACACACACACACACACACACACTCACTCTCACTCACTCACTCACTCTCACTCACTCACTCACACTCTCTCACACTCTCACTCACTCTCTCACTCACCCTCACTCTCACACTCTTACTCTCACACTCTCACTCTCACTCTCTCTTACACACTCTCTCTCTTACACACTCTCTCTCTTACACACTCTCTCTCTTACACACTCTCTCTCTTACACACTCTCTCTTACACACTCTCTCTCTTACACACTCTCTTACACACTCTCTTACACACTCTCTCTCTCTCAAAATGGACAAGTGTTTCCTGATGCAGGTCTTAGTTATTTCAATACAATGGGTTTTCATTTAAGCAGACACCCTTTTTTTCCCCATTAGCCCATTACATTGAGGTACCATTATATCAAGAAACACAAAGGAAAATAAGGATAAGGTATACTGAAAGTAAACAGATGTTTGTAAAATTTATCTGTTATCATACATGTTTGAGAGACAAAGAAAAGACCAGCAATCCTGCCAAAGTATAAAATATTGAATGGGCTTCCAACACACATTCATATGACAGGATGACTGTACAGTGTTGCACCTCTCCTTGACCACATATGGACAAATATGTGGTCAATATTTGTCCATATGTGGCCCAGACCCTTGATCTGAAACTAGTTCTCAAGGTCAAAAAATTTTCACACACACAAAAAAAAAAAAAAGTTCTTATGAAATGGTAGAGAATTGTTTTCCAAAGGTAATGACACCAAAAGCATGAAATTTGATAAAAAGCTTACAGAATTACACTGGCGCAAATTTAGCAGTCTCAGCACAATTTACATTCCAGCAATTTAAGCCAATTCCATTGTTCCAATCAACGAAATTCTTAGCTATTTCTATCAACTGAGTACAAGAAACTACCCATTCAACTATTTCAACTACCCAGTAAAGTGTTCTGGATTTAGTAATTTAGCCAATTTCACACACATTAAAAAATGCCAGTATAAAAATAAGAGTCCATAATAAACAGTGTAGACATTCCTGGCACTAAAACAACATTTCCTCAGTTCATTTGTCATGTCCCTAGCCCTCACCTATATTACACGTGCTTTCCATTTTGAATTCTTATTCACACAAAAAATAGAGGATTTACTCTATTTCTCGGATAATAAAATATAACCAGGAAAGATTGTTCATGGTTTACAGCATCCCAATAATTGCATCAGAACTAATAAAAACCCATGAAACATATTGGGGGTTGTAGTGGGCTTTATTCGTCCTCTGAAATATCACAAAAATCAAATTACATTCATTTGTAACACAAAGAATGAGGGGAGACATGGTCGAAGTGTACAAGTGGAAGATGGGTATTAATAAAAGGGATATTAATAAGGTCTTGAGGATATCTCTCCAAGAGAGAACCCGCAGTAATGGATTCAAATTAGACAAGTTTAGATTTAGAAAGGATATAGAAAGTATTGGTTTGGAAATAGGGTAGTAGATGAGTGGAACAGTCTACCTAGTTGGGTTACTGAGGCTAAAACCTTGGGTAGTTTCAAATTTAGGTTGGATAAATACATGAGTGAGAGGGGTTGGATTTGAGTGGGACTTGCATATGAGTGGATAGAGTTATCAGAGCTTATTTCTTAGGTAGCTTTGAAAATTGGGTTGGGCAAATGTTTTGTAAATGGATTGTAAAGGACCTGCCTAGTATGGGCCAACAGGCCTGCTGCAGTGTTCCTCCTTTCTTACGTTCTTATGTTCTTAAATATTTCCGCTACTCTGAGCTCAATTTCAAGCTATACTTCCAGACCTGAATCCAATCAAATTCATCTCAGTTTCAGTAATATGTCTCTCATTCTATCAAATGATACCAAGAAATGGAAAATAAAACTATAAAAACCATCCATCTATTTTAACTCTTTCTGGGTTGGTGCCATAGTTCTATGGCTTTGAAGCTAGCATCAGTGCCATAGCTCAGCTCACTCAGATAAGCTGTAAGCGGTAAATTTGGGCCTGTATATGAGAGAATGGGTCTCTGTGGTAAGTGTGCACCATATAAAAAAAATCCTGCAGCACACACTGCATAATGAAAAAAACTGCAACTGTGTTTTTGGTTTAAAGCAGTGACTTTGCAGTGTATTTTCATATGGTTTTTATAGTTGTATTCTTGGTTTCTTGGTCTCAATTGATAGAATGGAAGATATATTACAGAAATAGAGATGAGTTTGATTAGTTTCAGGACTGAAAGTAGCTTGAAATTAAGCTCAAATTAGCGGAAATGTTCGATTTCTGCTGATATTCAAGAGTAAACAAATCATGTCACTTATCCAATACATGTCCAGCTGGTGGGTCTGATATGCACTCACGAATGTGCTAATATTATTTATACAATTATTAGAATATTGCATAACAGTAAATCTATTTTTTGTGTGAATAAAAATTCTTTTGTGTGAATAAAAAAACAAAATGGAATAAATGTGTAAAGCCTGGAAACATAACTAATGAACAGAGGAAATATTATTTTAGTTCCAGGAATGCCTGTAGTGTGTATTCTGGACTCTATTTTGATATTGGAACATTTTGAAATTTGTGGGAAATTGGGCAAATTACCAATTTCTGATCACTTTATTGGGTAGTTGAAATAGTTGATCAGGTGATTTCTTGTGCACAATCAATGAAATGAAAGACAGTACTTGCAAAATACCTAACCATCAGTTTGACTGGAACAATGTAACTGGCCTAAAATAGGGCTCAAAATGGGACACAGAAAAATTCACGAAAGCGTAATTTCATCAATTTTCCATCAAATTTCATACTTTTTCTTTTATTACCTTCAGAAAAAGATTCTCTACCATTTCATAAGAAAAAATAACAAAATTTTTTTTTTTAAATTTTTGGAGTTTCAGATCGGGGGTGTGGACAGCGAAAGAGTTAATATATGATAGTGCAAGAATGTTATCAGGTTTCTATATGCATTTGAAAGTAAAAAAAAGGCTATGATTCACTTTACAGCCTTTTTCCCGTCACAGCATTAGCCCAGAACCTAAGCTGTTGTAAAAGCGAGGCCTTCCTGTACTTTACATTTAATGAGAATTTACAGATCTAACCTTCTACGACCTTGTTTATCTCGAGCAAACTGATCTTCAATTCTTGGAGTCTTACGAGAGCGTATGTCTTCTGCAAAAAAAGAAAAACCAATAGTAAATAAATAGATGCATAGACATTGTCCATAGTAGCCATGCTGATGGCCAAAATAAATTCGTAAGCATTTCAAGGACACGAGAGAAAATCAAGGATAAAGAAATTAATGCTTTTCCTGTTATATAGATCTACATCAACTTAAAAGTATTCCTTTGTGCCTACTTAGTGATAAAAGTAATAAAAATTTAAATAGTGTATTAGCCAAATAATGCACTTTAATATCCTCAATTGTGTAAACCTTATAGGTAAGGCTTGGGAGGGAGTGACTAAGAGAACCTTGAACTCTGCTTGGAAGAAACTGTGGCCAGAATGTGTAGACAAAAGGGATTTTGAAGGGTTTGAGGCTAACCCTGAGAGGAGTAGTATACCAGTTGAGGAATCAATTGTGGAATTGGGGAAGTCCTTGGGGTTGGAGGTTAGTGGGGAGGATGTGGAAGAGTTGGTGGAGGAGGACAATGAAGAACTAACCACTGATGAGCTGATAGATCAACTTCAAGAGCAAAACATTGGCCCTCTGGTAAGGTAAAAGAGGGCACAGAGTGCCTGGAGTTTACCTGGAGAGGGTTTCGGGGGTCAACGCCCCTGCGGCTCAGTCTGAGACCAGGCCTCGTGGTGGATCAGGGTCTGATCAACCAGGTTGTTACTGCTGGCTGCACGCAAATTTGCGTACGAACCACAGCCCGGTTGGTCAGGTACTGACTTTCCATTGCCTAATTGGTCAGGTACTGACACAAATTCCAAAAATTCCTTAACAGGTTTAAATTTACTTTCTTATACCAAAATCCTACACTACATTATACAGATTAAAAAACTAGCTAATTTAATTCACTAGGATGATAATGATCAAATAATCTGTAATTAAATGTCGAGGTTAAGGAAAAATTATTGCAAGATTATTAAAAAAAAACTATCATCAGATAGTTCTACAGTGTGTGCATGCAGAACGACCCATCTGACACTTGAACTAGTGTTCAAGGAATTAAGATGTTCAGATTACTTATTCAGTATTTTAAGCAGATATTTTGCTGTTCAGTAAACCCAAGAATTCTGAATTCCACTCCAGTACTGTATATCTTCAAGAGGGTGTCTTGATGTTAGTAAAGGGCTCTTGATCTGAAGAATTGGAACTACCCTCATTTTTTCTTGAATCAAACCTCACTACCTCCTAATTCTCAAGTGTTGTAAGACCAATACAGGTTGAGTGTTTCTACATGAAAATAATAATGATAACAGTGAGCATCATGATCATTATAATGATTATGATTCATTATAATGATCATAATCATGATAATGATCACTATTTCAGTACATGTGACAACATACTGCTGATTGTCATCCCACTATCTGCCTTGAATATCCACATCCTCATCTCTGAGCAAACACGATGATAACAGCATTGTTTGAATCATTAAGTACCACATAATCTTACACTAAGAGAGAGAGAGAGAGAGAGTTCATTAAAACAATTTTTTTTTTTTTTAACAAGTCGGCCATCTCCCACCGAGGCAGGGTGACCCAAAAAGAAAGAAAATCCCCAAAAAGAAAATACTTTCATCATCATTCAACACTTTCACCTCACTCACACATAATCACTGTTTTTGCAGAGGTGCTCAGAACACAACAGTTTAGAAGCATATACGTATAAAGATACACAACATATCCCTCCAAACTGCTAATACATGTATCCCGAAACCCCTCCTTTAGAGTGCAGGCACTGTACTTCCCATTTCCAGGACTCAAGTCCGGCTATATAAAAATAACTGGTTTCTCTGAATCCCTTCACTAAATATTACCCTGCTCACACTCCAACAGATCGTCAGGTCCCAAATACCATTCGTCTCCATTCACTCCTATCGAGTACGCTCACACATGCCTGCTGGAAGTCCAAGCCCCTCGCCCACAAAACCTCCCTTACCCCTTCCTTCCAACCTTTTCAAGGACAACCCCTACCCTGCCTTCCCTCCCCTAGAGATTTAAATGCTCTCCATGTCATTCTACTTTGATCCATTCTCTCTAAATGACCAAACCACCTCAACAACCTCTCTTCAGCCCTCTGACTAATACTTTTATTAACTCCACACCTTCTCCTAATTTCCACACTCCGAATTTTCTGCCTAATATTTACACCACACATTGCCCTTAGACAGGACATCTCCACTGCCTGCAACCGCCTCCTCGCTGCTGCATTCACAACCCAAGCTTCACACCCATATAAGAGTGTTGGTACTACTATACTTTCATACATTCCCTTCTTTGCCTCCATAGATGACGTTTTTTGTCTTCACATATACCTCAACGCACCATTCAGAGAGTTCCGCCCCCGCGGCCCGGTCTTTTTCAGAGCCTCATCAACCAGGCTGTCTATGATTAACTGACTCATCATCTTCATGATTAATCCATCCGCCGACACATCAACTCCCAAGTACAGACAGTGGACCCCCGCTTAACGATCACCTCCAAATGCGACCAATTATGTAAGTGTATTTATGTAAGTGCGTTTGTACGTGTATGTTTGGGGGTCTGAAATGGACTAATCTACTTCACAATATTCCTTATGGGAAAAAATTCGGTCAGTACTGGCACCTGAACATACTACTGGAATGAAAAAAGTTCGTTAACCGGGGGTCCACTGTATCTGAAAACATTCACTTCTTCCATACTCCTCCTCCCCAATATGATATCCAATTTTTCTTTATCTAAATCATTTGATACCCTCATCACCTTACTCTTCACTAATGTGTGCAACACACCTGGGTCTGCAGCTATCCACAACTGTACACCAAACAAAAGAGGTGGAGGAACTGTACAGTTATTTACTATGCTAGCAAATTCTATTAAATGACTATTTTATAAACAGCAGTGATGAATATTATGAGTACATAGTTGTACAACTTAAAATCATTACTACTGATCCAACAACCAATGGGGCAATGTACAGAATATATCACACAAACATACAAAGCATCAATGACACACTAAGAAATACAATAAAAAACTCAACATAAATCACCTAATAATTGCCGGTGGTTTCAACATATACCCTCGTCAAACAAATAACTACCCCAAGTGTTAGGCTTGATAAACATTATGTATTCTTGCCTCATAATACCCTCAATCATAACCCACAAGAATCACTAAAATATCTGTTTGAAAGGACAAATGATCACTTTACTATCTTTTTGTAACATGCTGGCCATCTCCCACTGACCCAAAATAAGAGGTAACACATTTGCTATTACAGTAGAGCCCTGCTTTACTATTCGCAACATATCCATGAAAAAAGCGCTTATCACTTATGGGAATTCTTGTGTCTCAAATTATTAACCATGATAACACAATAATAACAATGACAGTTACCCAGCAACCTGTCATTGGGCGATTGGGTCGTTGGTCACAGCCTCACCACCCCAACACCACTACCAAGCTCTATCTTTCACCACTTCCTCAAAGCAATACATGTATTATGTGCTGTTGCCCTAAACCATATTATTATTATTTTTATTATTATTTTTATTATTAATATTATTAATATTATTATTATTATTATTATTATTATTATTATTATTATTATTATTATTATAAAAAACTTCAACCATTATTTATTATTATCAGTTAGGTTATGTTTGGGTTTGGTTGGATTACATTACTGTACTTTATAAAGCATTCCCACAAATAAAAATTAACTCAAGTGCACAGCCACACTGATTTCGACAATTTCGCTCAAAAAAGTCATATAGAAGTGGGATCCAGGAATAAACATTAACTTTACTGTCATAATTCTAATTGTGATGAGCACTAAACCCCAAAGGCATGTGTTATGGAAATGGGAGGTAGTCCGTTTGATCCAAGGAAAGGAATAGAAGCTGCAATTCTTTGGATCAAGAGCATTTACCATTATCCAGGCACCTTCCTTGAAGGTATGGATGATGAAACACTGGATTAACTACCTTCATCCAGCTCCTGCAGAGGAGTGCCATAGTAGACACTCTCATCCTCCTCACTGTCACTCATGGTGATGGTCTTTGTGAAGCTTCACTACTGTGGTCTTAGTGAAGCTCCTCCTCCAGTGTGGTCTTACTGAAGCTCCTCCTCCAGTGTGGTCTTAGTGAAGCTCCTCCTCCAGTGTGGTCTTAGTGAAGCTCCTCCTCCAGTGTGGTCTTAGTGAAGCTCCTCATCCTGTGTGGTCTTAGTGAAGCTCCTCATCCAGTGTGGTCTTAGTGAAGCTCCTCCTCCAGTGTGGTCTTAGTGAAGCTCCTCATCCAGTGTGGTCTTAGTGAAGCTCCTCCTCCAGTGTGGTCTTAGTGAAGCTCCTCGTCTGGTGTGATCTTAGTGAAGCTCCTTCTCCAGTGTGGTCTTAGTGAAGCTCCTCCTCCAGTGTGGTCTTAGTGAAGCTCCTCGTCCGGTGTGATCTTAGTGAAGCTCCTCCTCCAGTGTGGTCTTAGCGAAGCTCCTCATCCAGTGTGGTCTTAGCGAAGCTCCTCATCCAGTGTGGTCTTAGTGAAGCTCCTCCTCCAGTGTGGTCTTAGTGAAACTCCTCCTCCACTGTGGCCTTAGTGAAGCTCCTCCTCCAGTGTGGTCTTAGTGAAGATCCTCCTCCAGTGTGGTCTTAGTGAAGCTCCTCCTCCAGTGTGGTCTTAGTGAAACTCCTCCTCCACTGTGGCCTTAGTGAAGCTCCTCCTCCAGTGTGGTCTTAGTGAAGATCCTCCTCCAGTGTGGTCTTAGTGAAGCTCCTCCTCCAGTGTGGTCTTAGTGAAACTCCTCCTCCACTGTGGCCTTAGTGAAGCTCCTCCTCCAGTGTGGTCTTAGTGAAGATCCTCCTCCAGTGTGGTCTTAGTGAAGCTCCTCCTCCAGTGTGGTCTTAGTGAAGCTCTTCTGGCATGGTCTTAGTGAAGCTCTTCCAGTGTGGTCTTAGCGAAGCTCATCCACTGTGGTCTTAGTGAAGCTCTTTTGGCGTGGTCTTAGTGAAGCTCTTTTGGCGTGGTCTTAGTGAAGCTCCTCCAGTGTGGTCTTAGTGAAGCTCCTCCAGTGGTCTTAGTGAAGCTCCTCCAGTGGTCTTAGTGAAGCTCCTCCAGTGTGGTCTTAGTGAAGCTCCTCCAGTGGTCTTAGTGAAGCTCCTCCAGTGTGGTCTTAGTGAAGCTCTTCTGGCGTGGTCTTAGTGAAACTCTTCTGGCATGGTCTTAGTGAAGCTCCTCCAGTGTGGTCTTAGTGAAGCTCCTCCAGTGTGATTTTAGTGAAGCTCCTCTTCCGGTGAGATCTTAGTGAAGCTCCTCTTCCGGTGAGATCTTAGTGAAGCTCCTCCTCTGGTGTGGTCTTAGTGAAGCTCCTCCAGTGTGGTTTTAGTGAAGCTTCACTACTGTGTGGTCTTAGTGAAGCTCCTCCAGTGTGATCTTAGTGAAGCTCCTCCAGTGTGGTCTTAGTGAAGCTCCTCCAGTGTGGTCTTAGTGAAGCTCCTCCGGTGTGGTCTTAGTGAAGCTCCTCCGGTGTGGTCTTAGTGAAGCTCCTCCGGTGTGGTCTTAGTGAAGCTCCTGCAGTGTGGTCTTAGTAAAGCTCCTCTGGCGTGGTCTTAGTGAAGCTCCTCCAGTGTGGTCTAAGTGAAGATTCTCCAGTGTGGTCTTAGTGTAGCTCCTCCAGTGTGGTCTTAGTGAAGCTCCTGCAGTGTGGTCTTAGTGAAGCTCCTGCAGTGTGGTCTTAGTGAAGCTCCTCCGGTGTGGTCTTAGTGAAGCTCCTCCAGTGTGGTCTTAGTGAAGCTCCTCCAGTGTGGTCTTAGTGAAGCTCCTCCAGTGTGGTCTTAGTCAAGCTCATCCACCAGTGTGGTCTTAGTGAAGCTCCTCCAGTGTGGTCTTAATGAAGCTCATCCACCAGTGTGATCTTAGTGAAGCTCATCCACCAGTGTGATCTTAGTGAAGCTCATCTACCAGTGTGGTCTTAGTTAAGTACACCCACCAGTGTGGTCTTAGTGAAGCTCCTCCACTAGTGTGGTCTTAGTGAAGCTCATCCACCAGTGTGGTCTTATAATGAAGCTCCTCCAATGTGGTCAATTGTTAAGCTTCACTCCTGAGGTGTATAGTGAAGCTCCAACACTGTGGTCTTATAGTGAAGCTCCAACACTGTGGTATTATAGTGAAGCTCCAGCACTGTGGTCTTATAATGATGCTGTACCAGTGTGATGGTCTTATAATAAAGCTTCACCAGAGTATCAGTTGCTATGAAAAGAAAAAAAAAACTGTCTGGTTATCACACAAGAAATTCTTGTTGGGTTTATAAGAGCCAGTAACGGCTCACCATGTATCCAGTTTTCATGTTGATAAATTCGATACATGCGTAACACTTGGGTACCTTTATTGAGGAAACGTTTCGGATTGTGACCAGATCTACCTGGAGTTCATTACCTTTGTAACTTGTTCATGATTGTGACCAGATCTACCTGGAGTTCATTACCTTCGTAACTTGTTCATGATTGTGACCAGATCTACCTGGAGTTAACATAAGAAGAACATAAGAACGAAGGAACACTGCAGAAGGCCTACTGGCCCATGCGAGGCAGGTCCAAGTCCCTACCGGCTTAAGCCAATGCACCCAACCTAGTCAGGTCAGGTCACATTGACTTAAGGGAGGAACACGGCAACCGACCTGTTAGCACAAGCTATCAGGTCCAACTCACACCCACCCACATCTACTCATGTATTTATCCAACCTATTTTTAAAGCTACACAACGTTCTGGCCTCTATAACGGTACTTGGGAGTTTGTTCCACTCATCCACAACTCTATTACCAAACCAGTACTTTCCTATATCCCTCCTGAATCTGAATTTTTCCAACTTAAAACCATTGCTGCGAGTCCTGTCTAGGCTAGATATTTTCAGTTCATTACCTTCGTAACTTGCCCAGTCCCTGGACCCATTATGTACCTCTGTGATCCTTTGACTACAGCCAACAGGATGGATATGGGGAGCATAATAAAGATATTAAAGTAACTAAACACGTAGTGGCTTCATAAGTCCTATACAAAGAAGAATGGTGAAGATCGGAAGGAGTTTGAGGTAATCAGTCCCTCAGCCTCCAGGCTGAGTTAGTTTAATATATTCATTATGTACCCCATACCCATCCTGTGTGCGGTAGTCAAAAGATTACAGAGGTACATAATGGGTCCAGGGACTGGACCCCAAGGGACTGATAATAATAATAATACCTCCTATAAAGACCATACTTATTACAATAATCCTAAACTTCGAACATTGAAACGTATTGCTCGCAGACTAAAAAATATCGTACCCCGGTAATGCTGAGCCTCTTTCAAACTGCCTTGCTGCTGTCAGGGAGCATATGACACAGCTTTGGCAAACAGAAAAATTTGCCAATGGTTTCAATGCTTACACCTCACTTAGCCGGGCATGGAGGGACATAAATAGAATTAAGGGTAACATAACTGGTCAGATTGCACACTCTCATCCCTTACGTAGGGCGAATGAGTAATTCAGTGCGTTGACCCCCGGAACTCTCTCCAGGTAGATCCAGGTCTCTCCAGAAGAACAAGGAACAATTTTTACAGTGCAACATACCAAAGCCACTTGTATGAAGAGCATTATGGGCAGGCTTAAAATTAACTTAAGATTACTAAGCAATGATATATTCAGTGGTACAAAAATTATTGTAAAACAGATAACAATTTAGTACAAATGAGTATTACAAAGACAGGTCATATGGTCATTTACTGTGTTACTGTGTAATCAGTAGAATGGAGTATTTTGTTAGGTAACGAAGTTAAATAGTAACAAAGTTTGACTGGGTCACAGGTTGACATTTATGAGATACAATAATGAGATACATATATGAGATACAATTTATGAGATACAATTATTCAGTATTTATTTAGTTGTGGGTGAGATACATATATGAGATACAATTTATGAGATACAATTATTCAGTATTTATTTAGTTGTGGGTGAGTAAATGATTTTTGAGAAGAGACTTGAATTTATAAAGACAGTGTTTCTTTTATATTCACAGGTAATGAATTCCAGATTTTAGGGCCTTTTATGTGCATTGAGTTTTTGCATAGCGTGAGATGGACACGAGGAACATCAAAGAGTGATCTGTACCTTGTGTTATGGTCATGTGTTCTGTTAAGGTTGGTAAGGAGATGTTTGAGGGGAGGGTTAATATCAGAGTTGTGTTCTATGTATGTAGTAGGTGCAGTAATAAGTATGGATATATTGTATTGTGAGTAGGTTTAGAGTTTTGAATATTGGTGGTGTTGTCTGTAGTGGGAATTTGTTATCATTCTGACTGCAGCCTTTTGTTGGGTGATTAGTGGTCTGAGATGGTTTATTGTTGTTGAGCCCCATGCACAAATTCCATAGGTGAGATAGGGGTAAATAAGTGAGTGATATAGGGCCAGAAGGGCTGACTGTGGAACATAGTACCGTATCTTCGATAGTATGACTACGGTCTTGGATTTTTTTTTTTTTGGAAATTTGTTGTATATGTGTTTGAAATTTGAGTCTATTATCAAGGTGGATTCCTAAGAATTTTCCCTCTGTGAGTTTTGTGATAGGTGATCCATTTATCATTATGTTTAGAGACACATCTGTAGCTCTGTTACCAAACTGAATGTAGTAGGTTTTGTCAATGTTTAGAGTAAGTTTGTTGGTCCTCATCCAGGTAGATATTTTCTGTAATTCGGTGTTTACAGTATTGGCTAGCATGACTGGGCTCGGGTGAGAGTAGACGTATGTAGTGTCATCTTCATTAGGTTTAGTTAGGACAATATTCTTGGTTTTTTTCAGTTTGTGGGTCCCTAGAATCTGAGAGAGTGTTTTCCAGGTCTTTTTTATATCTCCTCTAGTGTCTGTGAATCTACTGGAGTAGTATAGTTGTTTGGCTGTTTTTATTACTTTGGTGAGAACTGATGAATAGTGTTTAAGAATATCTTTGTGTATTAAGCCCTGTCTATATTGCTTTTCATATTGGTGTTTCTTGTCAATGGATTTCAGAATGGTGCTGGTTAGCCATGGGCAACCAAGCCGTTTGTTTGTGATCTGTTTCGATTTTATAGGACAATGGTTGTTGTATAGTCTAAGTAATTTGTTAAGAAAAATGTCTGTCCAATCATCAATACCATTGGCCTTGGAGAATTCTGTAGGCCAGTCAACAGTCTCTAGGTCTGCTGTGAACTTCCTTATTGAGGCCTCATCATGGAGTCTAAATGAGACTTTATTGTATTCAAGTGGTGGTTTACTAATGTTTGTCAGGAGGAAGGTAGGGTAGTGGTCTGTAGTGCTATCTCTGATTATCCCTGATTTAAGGGGGGCTAGTATATTGGTCCATATGTAGTCTATTATGGTTGCACTTGTCTCAGTGAGCCTGGTTGGTTTAGTTATTGTTGGTATGAGAAGTGTGTTGTTCATATTGTTGATGAAATCAGTTACAGGCTGATCATCTAGTATGCCAAGGTTGATGTTGAAGTCTCCAGCTAAGAGAAGGTGGTGCTTATTCATTTGTCTGTTTGTTATTAGTGACTATAATTTTTCACTGAAATTTGGGATGTTTGTGTGAGGTATCCGGTAAATGGCACCGATTGTTATAGGTGTCTTAAGGTTTTTTACAGTAAAATTAGCAAAAATGTATTCCCCATATTCATCACTAAAGCAAGTGGTGCTAATACAAGATAATTGGTTAGAGTAATAGATTGCAATACCACCCCCAACTTGGTTTGGTCTGCAGTTGTGAATTGCTGTGTATCCTGGTAGAGGGTAGATATCTATTGTGTCCTGCTTAAGCCAGATCTCAGTAAGAATAATGCAGGAGAAGGATGTCTTTAGTGATTCAAGGAGTGCCAGGAGGTCATCATAGTGTTTGCTTAAGGACCTGATGTTGTAGTTAAGTACTGATAGACTTTTAGCATTGTTTAGGATAGTGCTGGCTTGTGATGCTGTGTAATAAAGGCAGTTACTTTCCAATAGGTTTTGATTGGGTGTCAGATTATGGAGGTTTAGATCATGGTCAACGTGATCAATCATCTTCTAGGTTTAAATTATGGTTATTTATATCCTGAGTTGTGTGTTGAGTTCTAGTACTGATATCTGTAGTGGTGGGAAGTTTGGACAAGTATATAGCTAGAGTATTTTGGTCATATAGAGTATAGTCACTGCTACACATAATGAAGTTGATGTTGTCTATGTGTTGTGCTGGAATGAACTAAAGTACAATTAGGTATAAACTAGTAATATAAAAATACAAATTAAAAATAGAACAAGACTCTCACTTGAATTGCACTAAGGTCTAATATAATGACTTTTGTGGAGTCTATGTTTTGAGCTAGAATGAGCTATAATATAAAAATACAAATTAAAAATAGCACAAGTCTCTCACTAGTAATTGCACTATGGTCTAATATAGTGAATTTGGTATTGACTATGTATTGAGCTAGAATGAGCTATAGTACAACTGAGTTTAATCTAATAATATAAAAAAGGCACAAGACTCTCAATTGTAATTGCACTAAGGTGTTATATAAGTTGTTTACAAGAATTAGAGTATAACTAGATTTAAATTGACAGGATAAAATACACAAGTTAAGGTAGCAAAAGAATAACAAAAAAAAATGATAAAAATAAAAATGGCAATGACTTGGTTATAATATGCTAGTAAGATGGTAGACAGGATAATATAAAAGTTGTAGTTGAAAATACTAGTTTAAAAAAGTATAGAATAAAAATGGTCAATAAAAGAAGTTTACAATAAGTTTGGTCAATATAGTTTAAAGCAAAATTGGGCAATAATAGGGATTTTAGAATAAAATTGGGCAATTGAGTATTTCTTAAAGTGAGGTAGAATTATTGAGGACAAGTTATGGATAGTTTATAATAAAATAAGATGGAACAGTGATGCTATAAGTTGTAAAAAAAGGAGATAGATTCTGTAGATATTAAACAAATTAAGACTATGAGGTAGAATGGTCGTTGAATACAACAATGACAATCAAAAGTAGTTGGGGTATTAGAATTTTAGGGAGGCACAAATTTATGACAATATAACACTAACGGTGGACTGTGGGTATTATCTGCACTTTACTCTGATTCTGTTAGTCCAGCCTCACTTAGGAATGTTTTAAGGTCATGTTCTGTAGAGATGAAGTATCTCTTCCCAGTGGGCTGTTTCCTAACTGCGATTTTTCCATCCCTCACAAGGCACTGGTGGATTTTTTGGGCAAAGCGTAATTTTCTTAGCCGATAAAGAAGGTTTTGTCTTGTTTTGGTAAGGCACTCATTGACGTAAACATCAGATGGACTATTGTCACACCTTGCGTCATTATGTACTGGAGTGCGATAAAATTAATGAATTCAGAGACAACTCACTCAGAAATGTTCAAGAAATGGCACAGTATTTTATCCACAGTTGGTAGATGAATCTATAATTTCCTCACAAACAGAACACAAAGAGTAGTAGTCAACAGAGTAAAGTCCGAGGTGGCTACGGTGAAAAGCTCTGTACCACAAGGCACAGTACTCGCTCCTGTCTTGTTTCTCATCCTCATATCTGACATAGACAAGGATGTCAGCCACAGCACCGTATCTTCCTTTGCAGATGACACCCGAATCTGCATGACAGTGTCTTCCATTGCAGACACCGCAAGGCTCCAGGCGGACATCAACCAAATCTTTCAGTGGGCTGCAGAAAACAATATGAAGTTCAACGATGAGAAATTTCAATTACTCCGATATGGTAAACACGAGGAAATTAAAACTTCAGAGTGCAAAACAAATTCCGGCCACAAAATAGAGCGAAAAACCAACGTCAAAGACCTGGGAGTGATCATGTCGGAGGATCTCACCTTCAAGGACCATAACATTATATCAATTGCAGCTGCTAGAAAAATAACAGGATGGATAATGAGAATCTTCAAAACTAGGGAGGCCAAGCCCATGATGGCACTCTTCAGGTCGCTTGTTCTATCTAGGCTGGAATATTGCTGCACACTAACAGCACCTTTCAAGGCAGGTGAAATTGCTGACCTAGAAAATGTACAGAGAACTTTCACAGCGCGTATAACGGAGATAAAACACCTCAATTACTGGGAGCGCTTAAAGTTCCTGAACCTGTATTCCCTGGAATGCAGGCGGGAGAGATACATGATTATATACACCTGGAAAATCCTAGAGGGACTAGTGCCGAACTTGCACACGAAAATCACTCACAACGAAAGCAAAAGACTTGGCAGACGATGCAACATCCCCCCAATGAAAAGCAGGGGTGTCACCAGCACGTTAAGAGACAATATAATAAGTGTCAGGGGCCCGAGACTGTTCAACTGCCTCCCAACATACATAAGGGGGATTACCAATAGACCCCTGGCAGTCTTCAAGCTGGTACTGGACAAGCACCTAGAGTCTGTACTTGACCAGCCGGGCTGTGGCTCGTACTTTGGATTGCATGCAGCCAGCAGTAACAGCCTGGTTGATCAGGCTCTGATCCACCAGGAGGCCTGGTCACAGACCGGGCCGCGGGGGCATTGACCCCCGGAACTCTCTCCAGGTAAACTCCAAATAATATAGAGAACCTTCACGGCACACAACCGCGAACCCTTGAAGTTCCTCAACCTGTACTCCCTAGAACACAGGCGGGAGAGATACATGATTATATACACTTGGAAAATCCCCGTCTCTTCACTGATCGTGTGTGTTAGGAAATACCGCAGGAAATAGCAAACAAGAGGACTCCACTAGCAATAGTGAGGATATATTACCAAAAACAACTGGTGGGAGCTCCATTGTTGGTGCTAGGGAGGATAGAAGTAAGACAGGGAAACATGCACCAACAGGGAATACAGTCACAGAAACCCAAGGCAAACGGAAACCAAGCCTGTGCACATACTATGCACTCGGTATCTGCTGGCATGGGAAATCTGGAAAAACAGATGGGACGTGCAACTATGACCACCCTAGAAAATGCCATGCCCATATGACAACAGGAAAATGCAAACTCCCTTCCTGTAAGCTTTTTCACCCTGAACTGTGTACCTCTTCAGTACAGGAAAGACTGTGCTATAACTTAAATTGCCAGGCATACCATCTAAAGGGGACAAAAAGATACAAAACATCCAGGCCATGGGAAAACCTGGGTAGCCACAGCCACTCAAGAGGGAGAGGTTTTTTAGTGCCAGGAAGGAAAAAAAAACTGGCAGGAAATGGCAGAAATCGTACACCAAATCCAGTCATTCCTGGAGTGGAACCACAGTCGATGGCCTCCACTCCAAACCAACAGATACAGATACTAATAATCCCCCCCCCCCCCAGTACCAACAATACCACCAGTCCGATAACATTCTTCTTTGCAAATATACAGGGTCTAAAGCCAGCAACAAACAACAAAATACCTTTCATCCGTGGACTGCTTGCAGAGGCAAAGGCAATGTTCGCGGCTTTCACTGAGACCCACATAAAGGATCACTTGGACAACGAAATATGGATCCCAGGTTACAACCTATACAGATGTGACAGAGTGAACAGGCAAAAGGGGGGGGTTGGCCTGTACATTGCAGAGTCACTTGTTTGCACAGAACTGCTAAATGCCTCAAATGATGTAGTGGAAGTTTTAGCAGTAAAGGTCGAGAACCAAAACCTAGTCATTGTGATAGTCTACAAGCCTCCGGATGCAACATCTCAGCAATTCCAGGAACAGCTGTTAAAAATTGACCAATGTCTGGAAAATCTTCCAGCTCCTGCACCCAACATCTTGCTCCTGGGGGATTTCAACTTAAGGCACCTAAAATGGAGGAATATAGCAAATAATATTGTTGCAGTAATAACACCAGGAGGCAGCTCTGATGAAAACTCACACTCACGCGAGCTTTTAAATCTCTGCACAAAATACAATTTAAACCAGCAAATAATAGAGCCTACTAGACTGGAGAATACACTAGACCTCATCTTCACTAACAATGATGATCTGATAAGAAATGTCACCATATCAAAAACAATATACTCAGATCACAACATAATTGAGGTTCAGACATGTATGCACGGAGCCCCAGACCGACAAAATGAGATTAGTCACGAGGGAGCATTCACCAAATTCAACTTCAATAACAAAAACATAAAGTGGGACCAAGTAAACCAAGTCCTAACCGATATAAGCTGGGAAGATATACTAAGCAACACAGACCCCAACTTATGCCTAGAACAGATTAACTCGGTGGCACTCGATGTATGCACAAGGCTTATTCCTCTAAGAAAAAGGAGGAGTAGATGTAAAATAGAAAGAGACAGGCGCTCCCTTTACAGGCGACGGAAAAGAATAACAGAGCGGCTAAAAGAGGTCAATATATCTGAAATGCGCAGGGAGACACTGGTCAGAGAAATAGCAAGCATCGAACTTAAGCTAAAAGAATCCTTTAGGAGTCAGGAATCGCGGGAAGAACTAAAAGCCATAAATGAAATCGAAAGAAACCCAAAGTATTTCTTCTCCTATGCCAAATCAAAATCGAGAACAACGTCCAGTATTGGGCCCCTACTTAAACAAGATGGGTCCTACACAGATGACAGCAAGGAAATGAGTGAGCTACTCAAGTCCCAATATGACTCAGTTTTTAGCAAGCCACTAACCAGACTGAGAGTCGAAGATCAAAATGAATTTTTTATGAGAGAGCCACAAAATTTGATTAACACAAGCCTATCCGATGTTATCCTGACGCCAAATGACTTCGAACAGGCGATAAATGACATGCCCATGCACTCTGCCCCAGGGCCAGACTCATGGAACTCTGTGTTCATCAAGAACTGCAAGAAGCCCCTATCACGAGCCTTTTCCATCCTATGGAGAGGGAGCATGGACACGGGGGTCGTCCCACAGTTACTAAAAACAACAGACATAGCCCCACTCCACAAAGGGGGCAGTAAAGCAACAGCAAAGAACTACAGACCAATAGCACTAACATCCCATATCATAAAAATCTTTGAAAGGGTCCTAAGAAGCAAGATCACCACCCATCTAGAAACCCATCAGTTACACAACCCAGGGCAACATGGGTTTAGAACAGGTCGCTCCTGTCTGTCTCAACTATTGGATCACTACGACAAGGTCCTAAATGCACTAGAAGACAAAAAGAATGCAGATGTAATATATACAGACTTTGCAAAAGCCTTCGACAAGTGTGACCATGGCGTAATAGCGCACAAAATGCGTGCTAAAGGAATAACAGGAAAAGTCGGTCGATGGATCTATAATTTCCTCACTAACAGAACACAGAGAGTAGTCGTCAACAGAGTAAAGTCCGAGGCAGCTACGGTGAAAAGCTCTGTTCCACAAGGCACAGTACTCGCTCCCATCTTGTTCCTCATCCTCATATCCGACATAGACAAGGATGTCAGCCACAGCACTGTGTCTTCCTTTGCAGATGACACCCGAATCTGCATGACAGTGTCTTCCATTGCAGACACTGCAAAGCTCCAGGCGGACATCAACCAAATCTTTCAGTGGGCTGCAGAAAACAATATGAAGTTCAACGATGAGAAATTTCAATTACTCAGATATGGTAAACATGAGGAAATTAAATCTTCATCAGAGTACAAAACAAATTCTGGCCACAAAATAGAGCGAAACACCAACGTCAAAGACCTGGGAGTGATCATGTCGGAGGATCTCACCTTCAAGGACCATAACATTGTATCAATCGCATCTGCTAGAAAAATGACAGGATGGATAATGAGAACCTTCAAAACTAGGGAGGCCAAGCCCATGATGACACTCTTCAGGTCACTTGTTCTATCTAGGCTGGAATATTGCTGCACACTAACAGCACCTTTCAAGGCAGGTGAAATTGCCGACCTAGAAAATGTACAGAGAACTTTCACGGCGCGCATAACGGAGATAAAACACCTCAATTACTGGGAGCGCTTGAGGTTCCTAAACCTGTATTCCCTGGAACGCAGGAGGGAGAGATACATGATTATATACACCTGGAAAATCCTGGAGGGACTAGTACCGAACTTGCACACGAAAATCACTCACTACGAAAGCAAAAGACTTGGCAGACGATGCACCATCCCCCCAATGAAAAGCAGGGGTGTCACTAGCACGTTAAGAGACCATACAATAAGTGTCAGGGGCCCGAGACTGTTCAACTGCCTCCCAGCACACATAAGGGGGATTACCAACAGACCCCTGGCAGTCTTCAAGCTGGCACTGAACAAGCACCTAAAGTCAGTTCCTGATCAGCCGGGCTGTGGCTCGTACGTTGGTTTGCGTGCAGCCAGCAGCAACAGCCTGGTTGATCATGGGCTGATCCACCAGGAGGCCTGGTCACAGACCGGGCCGCGGGGGCGTTGACCCCCGAAACTCTCTCCAGGTAAACTCCAGGTAAGTGTCTTCCTGTGTAAAAACTGAGAGAAAATAATTATTAAAAATCGAGCACATTTCATTCTCTTTGTCAGTAAGGTGCCCATAGTTATTTTTAAGGGGACCTATCTTATCTCTAACTTTTGTTCTATAGACCTGGAAAAAACTTTTTGGGTTAGTTTTAGAATCCCTAGCAACTTTAATTTCATAGTCCCTTTTAGCTTTTCTTATCCCCTTTTTAATGTCCCTCATAATGTCAATATACTGATTCATAAGATGGCCCTCACCTCTTTTGATACGCCTATAAATTCCTTTCTTATGTCCTAGTAGATATTTGAGCCTATTATTCATCCATTTTGGGTCATTTCTATTTGATCTAATTTCTTTATATGGGATAAACGTTCTTTGAGCAGCATGTATAGTGTTCAGAAAACTGTCATATTGATATCTCACTTCGTTACCCCAGTCAACAGATGATAAGTGTTCTCTAAGATTTAGATTTTGCCACCGAAGTGGCTAGTTTATTGTGCACCCCATATCCATCCTGTGGACGGTAGCGCGAGAGCATATGGATACACAAAAGGCCTAGGAACTAGGCCCCAAAGGGTTAACAGGAATACATATGGATTTATATCTACATATCTGTAGTTCACTTATCTGTTACAAGCAAATTTAGGAAATTTGCTTAGTATATCTGGTATCTTATTTTCATTAATAAGATATCTTGACATGTCACATAGGTTATTATACTGTCTGTCTCTGTATTCCTCAATAAGTGGACAATTAAGCACATAGTGTTCAAGAGAGTGACCATATGCCTGATCACATAATTTACATTTAGTTTGATCATCATCTGTGTGTCTCCCAAACTGCCAGAAGTACTTGTAACCAAGCCTAAGCCTGGCCACTACAACATCAGTCAGTACTTGTAACCAAGCCTAAGTCTGGCCACTATAACATCAGTCAGTACTTGTAACCAAGCCTAAGTCTGGCCACTATAACATCAGTCAGTACTTGTAACCAAGCCTAAGCCTGGCCACTACAACATCAGTCAGTGTTCACATTGCAAGTTGCTCCATAAACATACTTATCTACGTTCATGTTATCATAGTGGGTTATAGATCTACTCAGGCTTCTAACTGCATTCCTATAACAATCATTTTCATTATTTACTTCTCTCCTAATATTATTCCTAATGCTAGACACAGTTATACCAAAGTTATATTCTACATTCTCCTTCTGGATACTCTTCTTGGCTAACATATCAACTTTATCATGAAGGAGTAATCCAATGTGTGATGGGATCCATAGCAATTGTACATTAATTCCTTTGTCCCTAATTTTTGAGTATCTATACCTGGCTTCCCCAATGAGCATGTTGTTGGAGTCATTATATGAGCCAAGAGCCTTCAATGATGACATAGAATCAGTAATGATGATAGAGTCAAGCTCAGTGTCATAGGCCCATCGTAATCTGCTAAGCGAAAATCTGGGACTGTTACTGAGTTATCGCTACTATCGTACTTCCATTCAATGCTAAATGTAATTGATTTGTGGTCGCTAGCACCCAGTTCCACTGAAATTACTAAATTATTAACAAGGGATTCATTGTTTGCCATAACTAAGTCAAGCAGGTTATTTCCCCTTGTAGGTTCTGTCACAAACTAGGCGCATGTCGATTAGACACTAGGCCTGTAGTATATGCGTGTGTGTGTGTGCGTGCGTGTGTGTGTACTCACCTAGTTGAGGTTGCAGGGGTCGAGTCCAAGCTCCTGGCCCCGCCTCTTCTCTGGTCGATACTAGGTCACTCCCCCTGAACCGTGAGCTTTATCATACCTCTGCTTAAAACTATGTATGGATCCTGCCTCCACTACATCGCTTCCCAAACTATTCCACTTCCTGACTACTCTGTGGCTGAAGAAATACTTCCTAACATCCCTGTGATTCATCTGTGTCTTCAACTTCCAACTGTGTCCCCTTGTTGCTGTGTCCCATCTCTGGAACATCCTGTCTTTGTTCACCTTGTCAATTCCTCTCAGTATTTTGTATGTCGTTATCATGTGTCCCCTATCTCTCCTGTCCTCCAGTGTCGTCAGGTTGATTTCCCTTAACCTCTCCTCATACGACATAACTCTTAGCTCTGGAACTAGTCTTGTTGCAAACCTTTGCACTGTGGGTTCCACAGAGGTAAAATTCCTAAGAATCCACCACCTTGACAGTAGTCTCAAGCTCCAGACACATATACAACAAATTTCCAAGAAAATCTCTAAGACAGTAGGCATTCTATCAAAGATACGATACTATGTTCCACAATCAGCTCTCCTTGCACTGTGTCACTCACTCATCTACCCTTATCTCACGTATGGAATTTGTGCATGAGGATCAACAACATAAAATCACCTAAGACCACTAATAACCCAGCAAAAGGCTGCAGTCAGAATGATAACAAATTCCCACTTCCGACAGTATACTCTACCAATATTCAAAAGTCTAAATCTACTCACCATAAACCCTCCACTCAAACTTCTCCTCACCAATCTTAACAGGACACACGACCATAACACAAGACACAGATCTCTTTTTGATGTACCCCGTGTCCATATCACAGTGTAAACACTCTGTACACATAAAGGGCTCCAAAATTTGGAATTCAACCAGTAAATACTAAAGTAACCCGGTCTGAAAACCAATTTAAGACTCTTCTCAAAAACCACCTACTCACCCTAAACTAATACTCAATATTTAACTCTACCAAAAAATCTCCCAATTACCTAAATCTTAAAACCTCTAAACTAGACGCCCAAAGTTCATACATTATTAATACTACATTGTAATATGAATACCTACCTAAAACATAGACAGAGATGTAAGCCATATCTCCGTGTCTTCCTTTGTGGATGACACCCGGATCACCATGGCAGTGTCCTCCACCGAAGACACCGCGAGACTCAAAGTGGACATAAACCAAATCTTCGAATGGGCCACTCAAAACAATATGAAGTTCAACGAAGAGAAATTTCAACTACTCAGATATGGAAAACTTGAGGAAATTAAAAATGTGTCAGGGTATACCACAAATTCTAACCATACAATAGAGCGGAAAAGTAATGTGAAGGACCTGGGAGTGATAATGTCAGAGGATCTCGCCTTTAAAGACCAAAACAATGTATAGTTCCATCGTTCTAAGTGCCTGCTTTCTCAGTGTCCCTCTCATCATAATAAGGCACCTAAATTGCAGAGACAGTTGAAGGTCATGATCATATTCTGGAACGCAGGCAGGAGAGATACATGATAATATACTAAGAAAGGGTCCTGGAGGGATTGATACCAAACCTGCACGAAAATCACTCTATGAGGAAACAAAGGAGCTCGGCAGGAGGTATATTCCCAGTGAAACAGAGGCATCCACTGCTGATGCACTGAAGACAACACAAAAGTGTCAGGGCCCCAAGACTGTTCAAGCTCTCCCAGCATACATAAGGAAATTACTGCAATAGACCCTGATGAGCTGTCTTCAGAGGCCTTTGGACAGGCACCTAGTCAGTACCTGACCTGCATCCTGGCTGTGGATTCAATACATCGGCTTGTGTGCATGTCAATGTAGCCTGGTTGATCAGACCCTGATCACCATGAGACCTGGTCTCGGACAGATATGAGGCGTTGATCCCAGAACACCTTCTCCAAAGGTAAATCTCCAGAGTAAACATACTGTAAGCACTATTCCAACAACTCTGTAATGTTTATATTTCATAATATAATTTCAATGTTTACTATTGAAACTAACCTTAATCTGAGTACAGTGCTGAGTTTTTTCGATTCCCCCTTGCAAGTGGCATAAGTTTATTATACTATATCCATCCTGTGGACTGTGGCTGCAAGAGCATGGATACACAGGCCCAGGGCTAGTTCCCAAAGGGTTAACAGGGTACATATGGATTTATGTCTACATATCTATGATTCATATCTGTTACAAACAATTCCAGAAATTTGCTTAGTATATCTGGTATCTTATTTTCATTAATAAGATATCTTGACATGTCACATAGGTTATTATACTAACCATACCCCGGCCGGGATTGAACCCGCGGTCAGAGAGTCTCAAAACTCCAGCCCGTCGCGTTAGCCACTAGACCAGCTAGCCACAATAAGATTCGTCCAAGGTACTCTAAACCCAACAAACTTCCATAATAATCATACCTCCTTCAAAAACCATACTTATTACAATGATTCTAAACTTCGTACACTGAAACGTACTGCTCGAAGACTAGGCCTAGCCTATAGAAAACATCGTACCCTGGAATGCTGGGCTCTTCCAAACTTTCCCTTGCTGCTGCCAGAGGCGTATGACAGAGCTGCGGCAAACCGACTGGGAAAAATTTGTCAACGTCTTAATGCTACACCCCACTTAGCCGGGCATGGAGGACATAAATAAATTAAGGGTAACCGAACTGGGCAGATCTGCACCCCCATCCCTTGCATAGGGCGAATGAGTTAGTCAGTGCTTGGGCTGCTACATCTAGCTATGACAATCTTCCCAGTACCACACAGGCAAAATTAAATGACAAATATGATGCAAGGAGAGACTTTTTGCTTTATGCTCAGACAAGGCAGATGATTGCAACATTCCTTTCACTAATTATGAACTTGATGCAGCGCTAACTAAGGCAACTCCACGTCGCCTGGTGAGGATGGTATTACAACATACTCAGATTGCTGTGTCGAGTACCAGGTAATCCATTACTTGAATTATATAACATGAGCTATGTAACGGGAGCTCCCTCAATCTTGGACCAACAGCCTCATCATTCCAATTCCTAAGCCCAATCAACAAAATGCATTTCGCCCAATATCTCTTACTAGCTGCTTGTGTAAAACATTTGAGAGAATGATTCTTAATCGTCTCATGTACAGAATCAAACAATTTTTGTCTCCCGGTTACATGGTTTCATGCATGGAAGGAGCGTGCATCATTGCATAGCCACCTTTCTCACCCTGCACACTGACAGCTCATACACTACCTTCCTTGACCTTAAATCCGCTTTTGATGTAGCCAACCGACATGTAATCATTGGTAGACTTGCCAGAATGGATTTTGGAGGATGAAGCTCTCCCCCTGAAATTAAGGCTACTCCCAAAAGAAAATCGTCTTTTGTTCAGGGACACAAAGGGCAAAACTTTT
>NC_091293.1:82255845-82302192 GCF_038502225.1 Cherax quadricarinatus | reverse complement strand
CAAGAATTGTTGGAGGTTATTGACTGGAATTGTGATAAGCTTGTAGTAAAAAATTAGGGTATATGGTGGAATTATGACGGGAGGAATTGTGGTACTGTGGTGGTAGGAATTGTGGTACTGTGGTGGTAGGAATTGTGGAACTGTGGTGGTAGGAATTGTGGTACTGTGGTGGTAGGAATTGTGATGGGCTGGTGGAAAGATGTTTTTCAAAGATGTGAACACAAACAACACTGGTGTCAGTGTTGGTGCTACCACCACCACCACTCCTCAACAGTGGTGTCAGTGTTGATGCTACCACCACCACCACCACTTCTCAACACTGGTGTCAGTGTTGGTGCTACCACCACTACCACTTCTCAACACTGGTGTCAGTGTTGGTGATACTACCACCACCACTCCTCAAAACTGATGTCAGTGTTGGTGCTACCAGCACCACCACTCTTCAACACTGGTGTCAGTGATGATGCTACCACCACCACCACTCCTCAACACTGGTGTCAGTGTTGGTGCTACCACCACTCCTAAACACTGGTGTCAGTGTTGGTGCTACCACCACTACCACTTCTCAACACTGGTGTCAGTGTTGGTGCTACCACCACCATCACTCCTCAACACTGGTGTCAGTGTTGGTGTTACCACCACTCCTCAACACTGGTGTCAGTGTTGGTGTTACCACCACTCCTCAACACTGGTGTCAGTGTTGGTGCTACCACCACCACCACTCCTCAACACTGGTGTCAGTGATGATGCTACCACCACCACCACCACTCCTCAACACTGGTGTCAGTGTTGGTGCTACCACCACCACCACTCCTCAACACTGGTGTCAGTGATGATGCTATCACCACCACCACTCCTCATCACTGGTGTCAGTGATGATGCTACCACCACCACCACTCCTCAACACTGGTGTCAGTGTTGGTGCTACCACCACCACCACTCCTCAACACTGGTGTCAGTGATGATGCTACCACCACCACCACTCCTCAACACTGGTGTCAGTGTTGGTGCTACCACCACCACCACTCCTCAACACTGGTGTCAGTGATGATGCTACCACCACCACCACTCCTCAACACTGGTGTCAGTGTTGGTGCTACCACCACCACCACTCCTCAACACTGGTGTCAGTGATGATGCTATCACCACCACCACTCCTCATCACTGGTGTCAGTGATGATGCTACCACCACCACCACTCCTCAACACTGGTGTCAGTGTTGGTGTTACCACCACCACCACTCCTCAACACTTGTGTCAAGTGTTGGTGTTACCACCACCACTCCTCAACACTGGTGTCAGTGTTGGTGTTACCACCACCACTCCTCAACACTGGTGTCAGTGTTGGTGTTACCACCACCACTCCTCAACACTGGTGTCAGTGTTGGTGTTACCACCACCACTCCTCAACACTGGTGTCAGTGTTGGTGTTACCACCACCACCACTCCTCAACACTGGTGTCAGTGTTGGTGTTACCACCACCACTCCTCAACACTGGTGTCAGTGTTGGTGTTACCACCACCACTCCTCAACACTGGTGTCAGTGTTGGTGTTACCACCACCACTCCTCAACACTGGTGTCAGTGTTGGTGTTACCACCACCACTCCTCAACACTGGTGTCAGTGTTGGTGTTACCACCACCACTCCTCAACACTGGTGTCAGTGTTGGTGTTACCACCACCACCACTCCTCAACACTGGTGTCAGTGTTGGTGCTACCACCACTACCACTTCTCAACACTGGTGTCAGTGTTGGTGTTACCACCACCATCACTCCTCAACACTGGTGTCAGTGTTGGTGTTACCACCACCACTCCTCAACACTGGTGTCAGTGTTGGTGTTACCACCACCACCACTCCTCAACACTGGTGTCAGTGTTGGTGTTACCACCACCACTCCTCAACACTGGTGTCAGTGTTGGTGTTACCACCACCATCACTCCTCAACACTGGTGTCAGTGTTGGTGTTACCACCACCACTCCTCAACACTGGTGTCAGTGTTGGTGTTACCACCACCACCACTCCTCAACACTGGTGTCAGTGTTGGTGTTACCACCACCACTCCTCAACACTGGTGTCAGTGTTGGTGTTACCACCACCACCACTCCTCAACACTGGTGTCAGTGTTGGTGTTACCACCACCACTCCTCAACACTGGTGTCAGTGTTGGTGTTACCACCACCATCACTCCTCAACACTGGTGTCAGTGTTGGTGTTACCACCACCACTCCTCAACACTGGTGTCAGTGTTGGTGTTACCACCACCACCACTCCTCAACACTGGTGTCAGTGTTGGTGTTACCACCACCACTCCTCAACACTGGTGTCAGTGTTGGTGTTACCACCACCATCACTCCTCAACACTGGTGTCAGTGTTGGTGTTACCACCACCACTCCTCAACACTGGTGTCAGTGTTGGTGTTACCACCACCACCACTCCTCAACACTGGTGTCAGTGTTGGTGTTACCACCACCACTCCTCAACACTGGTGTCAGTGTTGGTGTTACCACCACCACTCCTCAACACTGGTGTCAGTGTTGGTGTTACCACCACCACTATTCAACACTGGTGTCAGTGTTGGTGTTACCACCACCATCACTCCTCAACACTGGTGTCAGTGTTGGTGTTACCACCACCACTCCTCAACACTGGTGTCAGTGTTGGTGTTACCACCACCACCACTCCTCAACACTGGTGTCAGTGTTGGTGTTACCACCACCATCACTCCTCAACACTGGTGTCAGTGTTGGTGTTACCACCACCACTCCTCAACACTGGTGTCAGTGTTGGTGTTACCACCACCACCACTCCTCAACACTGGTGTCAGTGTTGGTGTTACCACCACCACTCCTCAACACTGGTGTCAGTGTTGGTGTTACCACCACCACTCCTCAACACTGGTGTCAGTGTTGGTGTTACCACCACCACCACTCCTCAACACTGGTGTCAGTGTTGGTGTTACCACCACCACTCCTCAACACTGGTGTCAGTGTTGGTGTTACCACCACCACCACTCCTCAACACTGGTGTCAGTGTTGGTGTTACCACCACCACCACTCCTCAACACTGGTGTCAGTGTTGGTGTTACCACCACCACCACTCCTCAACACTGGTGTCAGTGTTGGTGTTACCACCACCACCACTCCTCAGCACTGGTGTCAGTGTTGGTGTTACCACCACCACCACTCCTCAACACTGGTGTCAGTGTTGGTGTTACCACCACCACCACTCCTTAACTCAAGGAGACAATCTTAGAAAGTTTTGTGAAGGAAGATGTGAAACTGTGTGGGAGTATGATGTGTGAGGGAGATGGATGTGTATGGGAGATGGATGTGTATGGGAGAAGGATGTGTGGGGGAGAGGGGTGTGTATAGGAGAAGGATGTGTGGGGGAGAGGGGTGTGTATAGGAGAAGGATGTGTGGGAGAGAGAGGTGTGTATGGGAGAAGGATGTTTGGGGGAGAGGGGTGTGTATGGGAGAAGGATGTGTGGGGGAGAGGGGTGTGTATAGGAGAAGGATGTGTGGGAGAGAGGGGTGTGTATGGGAGAAGGATGTGTGGGGGAGAGGGGTGTGTATGGGAGAAGGATGTGTGGGGGAGAGGGGTGTGTATAGGAGAAGGATGTGTGGGAGAGAGGGGTGTGTATGGGAGAAGGATGTGTGGGAAAGAGGGGTGTGTATGGGAGAAGGATGTGTGGGGGAGGGGGGGGTGTATAGGAGAAGGATGTGTGGGAGAGAGTGGTGTGTATGGGAGAAGGATGTGTGGGGAGAGGGGTGTGTATAGGAGAAGGATGTGTGGGAGAGAGGGGTGTGTATGGGAGAAGGATGTGTGGGGGAGAGGGGTGTGTATAGGAGAAGGATGTGTGGGAGAGAGGGGTGTGTATGGGAGAAGGATGTGTGGGGGAGAGGGGTGTGTATAGGAGAAGGATGTGTGGGAGAGAGGGGTGTGTATGGGAGAAGGATGCGGGGAAGAGGGGTGTGTATAGGAGAAGGATGTGTGGGAGAGAGGGATGCGTGTGGCCAAGCTCTCAAGATAACTAACTTTATGCGAGGTTAGTGAAACAAGATCTCAGGGTAGTGGTCAGGAAGATACGCTGTGTGAGAGATTAGTCAGATAATCACTTTAAATGGTTAGTGATCTCAGGGGCCTTTGAGCTGAGGCAAAATCTGAGCGGCCAGAATATGATGATCTGAGTGATTAGCAAGTCTGGGTAGTCAACTTGTGTTTCCAGGAATTTATGTCCTAAGAATGTAATAAAAAGAATGAGTTGAGTGGTCAGTATACCGAGTGTGTTTTGGCTTCAACTGCCAACATAACAAAGCCTCGAAGTAAGTGAAATGTGGGTCTCACATTCCGTAGACTTTATTGGGAAAATACCATGTATTGCGAGTTCAGTATTTATGGAGATATTGAAAAAAATATATATCTTTATTAAATACCTTATGAAAGAATGAAGGGTAATGACGAGAGAGAGAGAGAGAGAGAGAGAGAGAGAGAGAGAGAGAGAGAGAGAGAGAGAGAGAGAGAGAGAGAGAGAGAGAGAGAGACAGAGAGAGAGAGAGAGAAGGGGGAGGGGGCTCCATGTTGCCCTACCTTCACAGCTCTCAACGAAAAATCAATTGTAAAGTGTTGAACATCCGGGCACTCCTGCCTCTTACACCCACCACACCCCACCCAGGCCACCCCTCACAACCCCCCACAATCCCCACCCACGACACCCCACCCAGGCCACCCCTCACTACCCCCCACCCAGGCCACCCCTCACTACCCTCCACAACCCCCACCCAAGACACCCCAGCTACCCCCCACCCAGGCCACCCCTCACCACCCCCACCCGAACAACCCCCCACTACACCACACCCTACCCTGGCGACCCTTACCACACCCTACCCTGGCCACCCCACCACACACCACCCTGACCACCCAACAACACCCAACCCTCGCTACCCCACCACACCTCACCCTGGCCACCCCACCCTGGTCACCCCACCCAGGCCACCCCAACAACACCCCACTGGCCACCCCACCCTTGCCACCCCACCACACCCAACCCTGGCTACCCAACAACACCCAACCCTGGCCACCCCACCACACCACACCCTGTCCACCCAACAACACCCAACCATGGCCACCCCACCACACCTCACCCTGGCCACCCCACCCTGGCCACCCCACACACGCCACCCCACCCAGGCCACCCCATCCAGGCCACCCCAACAACACCCCCCTGGCCACCCCACCCTCGCCACCCCACCACATCGTACCCTGGCCACCCAACAACACCCAACCCTGGCCAACCCACCACACCTCACCCTGGCCACCCAATAACACCCAACCTTGGCCACCACACCTCACCCTGGCCACCCAACAACACCCAACCCTGGCCAACCCACCACACCTCACCCTGGCCACCCAATAACACCCAACCTTGGCCACCCCACCACACCTCACTCTGGCCACCCCACCCTGGCCACCCCACCCAGGCCACCCAACCCAGGCCACCCCAACAACACCCAACCTTGGCCACCCCACACACCTCACCATGGCCACCCCACCCTGGTCACCCCACCCAGGCCACCCTCACAACACCCCCTCTGGCCATCCCACCCTCGCCACCCCACCACACCCTACCCTGGCAACCCAACAACACCCAACCCTGGCCACCCCACCACACCTCACCCTGGCCACCCAATAACACCCAACCCTGGCCACCCCACCACACTCCACCCCCGGCCCTCCCACCACACCTCACCCTGGCCACCCAACAACACCCAACCCTGGCCAACCCACCACACCTCACCCTGGCCACCCAACAACACCCAACCTTGGCCACCCCACCACACCTCACTCTGGCCACCTCACCCTGGCCACCCCACCCAGGCCACCCAACCCAGGCCACCCCAACAACACCCAACCCTGCCCACCCCACACACCTCACCCTGGCCACCCCACCCTGGCCACCCCACCCTGGTCACCCCACCCAGGCTACCCCCACAACACCCCCTCTGGCCATCCCACCCTCGCCACCCCACCACACCCTACCCTGGCAACCCAACAACACCCAACCCTGGCCACCCCACCACACCTCACCCTGGCCACCCAACAACACCCAACCCTGGCCACCCCCCCACACTCCACCCCCGGCCCTCCCACCACACCTCACCCTGGCCACCCCACCACACACCACCCTGGCCACTCCCACCGCACCCTACCCTGGCCACCCCCACTACACTAAACCCTGGCCACCCTCACCACACACCACCCTGGCCACTCCCACCACATCCTACCCTGGCCATCCCCACTACACTCTACCCTGGCCACCCCCACCACACACCACCCTGGTCACTCCCACCACACCCTACCCTGGCCACCCCCACTACACTCCACCCTGGCCACCCCCACCACGCACCACCCTGGCCATCCCCACTGCACTCCACCCTGGCCACCCCCACCACACACCACCCTAGCCACTCCCACCACACCCTACCCTGGCCATCCCCACTGCACTCCACCCTGGCCACCCCACCACACACCACCCTGGCCACTCCCACCACACCCTACCCTGGCCACTCCCACTACACTCCACCCTGGCCACCCCCACCACACACCACCCTGGCCACCCCCACCACACCCTTCCCTGGCGACCCTTCCCCACTCCACCTTTGTCACCTCACTCCATCCCTCCCTGGCCACCCCACCACACCCTCTCTTCGTCACCCCACCCACACCCCACCCACACCCCACCCACACCCCACCCACCCCCCCCCCACACCCCACCCACACCCCACCCACACATCTGCTGCAAAAGTATCATCACTACGACCACCACTACCACCACCACTACCTCCGCTACCACCAACACTACACCACCAACACTACCACCACTACCACCAAAATAACACCAACACTACCACTACTCCAGGTAAACTGCCATACTACTACCACCACTACCACCAAAATAACACCAACACTACCACTACTGCCATACTACTACCACCACCACCACTGCTACCTCCACTTCCGCCACTACCACCGCTACCATCAACACTACCACCATTACCCCAACACTACCACCACTACTACTACTTTCTAGCAACACTACCATTATTTTTATCAGCAACACTACCACTACTACTACTACTACCAGCAACACTATCACCAATGCCATTACCATTACTATCAATACTACAAGCAGCTCTACCAATGCTACCAGCAACACTACCACCACTGCCACCACTACTACCACCACTACCAGCAACACTACTACCACCACTACCATCAAATCTACCACCACTACCAGCAACACTACCACCACCCCTACCATCAAAACTACCACCACTACCAGCAACACTACTACCACCCCTACCATCAAAACTACCGCCACTACCAGCAACACTACCACCACCCCTGCCATCAAAACTACCGCCACTACCAGCAACACTACCACCACCCCTACCATCAAAACTACCTCCACTACTAGCAACACTACCACCACCCCTACCATTAAAGCTACCACCACTACCAGCAACACTACCACCACCCCTACCATCAAAACTACCGCCACTACCAGCAACACTACCACCACCCCTACCATCAAAACTACCGCCACTACTAGCAACACTACCACCACCCCTACCATCAAAACTACTACCACTACCAGCAACACTACCACCACCCATACCATCGAAACTACCGCCACTACTAGCAACACTACCACCACCCCTACCATCAAAACTACTACCACTACCAGCAACACTACCACCACCCCTATCATCAAAGCTACCGCCACTACCAGCAACACTACCACCACCCCTACCATCAAAACTACCGCCACTACCAGCAACACTACCACCACCCCTACCATCAAAACTACAGCCACTACCAGCAACACTACTACCATCACTACCGCCACTACCAGCAACACTACCACCACCCCTACCATCAAAGCTACCACCACTACCAGCAACACTACCACCACCCCTACCATCAAAACTACCGCCACTACCAGCAACACTACCACCACTCCTACCATCAAAACTACCGCCACTACCAGCAACACTACCACCACCCCTACCATCAAAACTACCGCCACTACCAGCAACACTACCCACCCCTACCATCAAAACTACCGCCACTACCAGCAACTCTACCACCACCCTTACCATCAAAACTACCGCCACTACCAGCAACACTACCACCACCCCTACCATCAAAACTACCGCCACTACCAGCAACACTACCACCACCCCTGCCATCAAAACTACCGCCACTACCAGCAACACTACCACCACCCCTACCATCAAAACTACCACCACTACCAGCAACACTACCACCACCCCTACCATCAAAACTACTACCACTACCAGCAACACTACCACCACCCCTACCATCAAAACTACCACCACTACCAGCAACACTACCACCACCCCTACCATCAAAACTACCGCCACTACCAGCAACACTACCACCACCCCTACCATCAAAACTACCGCCACTACCAGCAACACTACCACCACCCCTACCATCAAAACTACCGCCACTACCAGCAACACTACCACCACCCCTACCATCAAAACTACCGCCACTACCAGCAACACTACCACCACCCCTACCATCAAAACTACTACCACTACCAGCAACACTACCACAACTACCACAGAAATGTTTTCTAATAAATAGTAACAAATACGTCCTAGAGTATGCTTACGTGTCAGTCAGAAAACTTCTCCACAACCACTACAGCCACCACAATCCCCACAGTAACAATCGTCACCATCCACAACCACCGATTCAACCGTCACTATAAGAATCACAACCACCACCCCTATATCCACCACAATCATTACTTCTTCATTCTCTACAACAAGAGTCAACACCCCAGCTCTAGCATGTAACACAGCTACCTCATTGTAGTCAAGGCAGCGGCAGCCACCACCACCACAACTACGTCTATCACCACCTGAACTAGCACTACGGCAGCCACCACCACCACAACTACGTCTATCACCACCTGAACTAGCACTACGGCAGCCACCACCACCACAACTACGTCTAACACCACCAGAACTACCACTATGGCAGTAACCACCACAACAACTAAGTCTAACACCACCAGAACTACCACTATGGCAGTAACCACCACAACAACTAAGTCTAACACCACCAGAACTACCACTATGGCAGTCACCACAACAATTACGTCTAACACCACCAGAACTACCACTATGGCAGTCACCACAACAACTACGTCTAACACCACCAGAACTACCACTATGGCAGTCACCACCACAACAACTAAGTCTAACACCACCAGAACTACCACTATGGCAGTCACCACAACAACAACTACGTCTAACACCACCAGAACTACCACTACGGCAGCCACCACCACAACTACGTCTAACACCACCAGAACTACAACTACGGCAGCCACCACAACAACTACGTCTAACACCACCAGAACTACCACTATTTTAGCCACCACAACAACAACTGCGTCTAACACCACCAGAACTACCACTATTTCAGCTACCACCACAACTGTAACCATCATAACCACAATTACAACCACAGTTACCACTAATACAACGATTCTAGCCGCTCTACCAGTACAACCATCAAAACTAACGTCATCACCACACCAGGACCGCCACTACTACAATCACCACCACACCAGAACCACCAATACTACAATCACCACCACACCAGGACCACCACTACTACAATCACCACCACACCAGAACCACCAATACTACAATCACCATCACACCAGGACCGCCACTACTACAATCACCACCACACCAGAACCACCAATACTACAATCACCATCACACCAGGACCGCCACTACTACAATCACCACCACACCAGAACCACCAATACTACAATCACCATCACACCTGGACCGCCACTACTACAATCACCACCACACCAGAACCACCAATACTACAATCACCACCACACCAGGACCACCACTACTACAATCACCACCACACCAGAACCACCAATACTACAATCACCATCACACCAGGACCACCACTACTACAATCACCACCACACCAGAACCACCAATACTACAATCACCATCACACCAGGACCGCCACTACTACAATCACCACCACACCAGAACCACCAATACTACAATCACCATCACACCAGGACCACCACTACTACAATCACCACCACACCAGAACCACCAATACTACAATCACCATCACACCAGGACCGCCACTACTACAATCACCACCACACCAGAACCACCAATACTACAATCACCATCACACCAGGACCACCACTACTACAATCACCACCACACCAGAACCACCAATACTACAATCACCATCACACCAGAACCACCACTACTACAATCACCACCACACCAGGACCACCACTTCTACAATCACCACCACACCAGGACCACCACTACTACAATCACCACCACACCAGGACCACCACTACCACAATCACCACCACACCAGGACCACCACTACTACAATCACCACCACACCAGGAACACCACTTCTACAATCACCACCACACCAGGACCGCCACTACTACAATCACCACCACACCAGGACTACCACTACTACAATCACCACCACCCCAGGACCACCACTACTACAATCACCACCACACCAGGACTACCACTACTACAATCACCACCACACCAGGACCACCACTACTACAATCACCACCACACCAGGACTACCGCTACTACAATCACCACCACACCAGGACTACCACTACTACAATCACCACCACACCAGGACCACCACTACTACAATTACCACCACACCAGGACTACCACTACTACAATCACCACCACACCAGGACCACCACTACTACAATTACCACCACACCAGGACCACCACTACTACAATTACCACCACACCAGGACTACCACTACTACAATCACCACCACACCAGGACCACCACTACTACAATCACCACCACACCAGGACCACCACTACTACAATCAACACCACACCAGGACTACCACTACTACAATCACCACCACACCAGGACTACCTCTACTACAATCACCACCACACCAGGACAAACACTACTACAATCAACACCACACCAGGACTACCACTACTACAATCACCACAACACCAGGACCACCACTACTACAATCACCACCACATCAGGACCACCACTACTACAATCCCCACCACACCAGGACCACCACTACTACAATCACCACCACACCAGGACCACCACTACTACAATCACCACCACACCAGGACCACCACTACTACAATCACCACCACACCAGGACCACCACCACTACTACAATCACCACCACGCCAGGACCACCACTACTACAATCACCACCACACCAGGACCACCACTACTACAATCACCACCACACCAGGACCACCACTACTACAATCACCACCACACCAGGACCACCACTACTACAATCACCACCACACCAGGACCACCACTACTACAATCACCACCACACCAGGACCACCACTACTACAATCACCACCACACCAGGACCACCACTACTACAATCACCACCACATCAGGACCACCACTACTACAATCACCACCACACCAGGACCACCACTACTACAATCACCACCACACCAGGACCACCACTTCTACAATCACCACCACACCAGGACCACCACTACTACAATCACCACCACACCAGGACCACCACCACACCAGGCCCACCACCACAACTACAAACACCACCACACCAGGACCACCACGACTACAATCACCACCACACCACGACCCCCACCACTACTACAATCACCACCACACCAGGACCACCACTACTACAATCACCACCACACCAGGACCACCACCACTACTACAATCACCACCACACCAGTACCACCACCAATACTACAATCACCACCACACCAGGACCACCACTACTACAATCACCACCACACCAGGACCACCACTACTACAATCACCACCACACCAGGACCACCACCACTACAATCACTACCACACCAGGACCACCACCACTACTACAATCACCACCACACCAGGACCACCACTACTAAAATCACCACCACACCAGGACCACCACCACTACTACAATCACCACCACACCAGGACCACCACTACTACAAGCACCACCACACCAGGACCACCACCACTACTACAATCACCACCACACCACCACCACCACCACTACTACAATCACCACCACACCAGGACCACCACTACTACAATCACCACCACACCAGGACCACCACTACTACAATCACCACCACACCAGGACCACCACTACTACAATCACCACCACACCAGGACCACCACTACTACAATCACCACCACACCAGGACCACCACTACTACAATCACCACCACACCAGGACCACCACCACTACTACAATCACCACCACACCAGTACCACCACCACTACTACAATCACCACCACACCAGGACCACCACTACTACAATCACCACCACACCAGGACCACCACTACTACAATCACCACCACACCAGGACCACCACTACTACAATCACTACCACACCAGGACCACCACCACTACTACAATCACCACCACACCAGGACCACCACTACTAAAATCACCACCACACCAGGACCACCACCACTACTACAATCACCATCACACCAGGACCACCACTACTACAATCACCACCACACCAGGACCACCACCACTTCTACAATCACCACCACACCAGTACCACCACCACTACTACAATCACCACCACACCAGGACCACCACTACTACAATCACCACCACACCAGGACCACCACAACTACAATCACCACCACACCAGGACCACCACTACTACAATCACCACCACACCAGGACCACCACTACTACAATCACCACCACACCAGGACCACCACTACTACAATCACCACCACACCAGGACCACCACCACTACTACAATCACCACCACACCAGGACCACCACTACTACAATCACCACCACACCAGGACCACCACTACTACAATCACCACCACACCAGGACCACCACTACTACAATCACCACCACACCAGGACCACCACTACTACAATCACCACCACACCAGGACCACCACTACTACAATCACCACCTCACCAGGACTACCACTACTACAATCACCACCACACCAGGACCACCACTACTACAATCACCACCTCACCAGGACTACCACTACTACAATCACCACCACACCAGGACCACCACTACTACAATCACCACCACACCAGGACAACCACTAGTACAATCACCACCACAGCAGGACCACCACTACTACAATCACCACTACACCAGGACCACCACTACCACAATCACCACCACACCAGGACCACCACTACTACAATCACCACCACACCAGGACCACCACTACTACAATCATCACCACACCAGGACAACCACTAGTACAATCACCACCACAGCAGGACCACCACTACTACAATCACCACTACACCAGGACCACCACTACCACAATCACCACCACACCAGGACCACCACTACTACAATCACCACCACACCAGGACCACCACTACTACAATCACCACCACACCAGGACCACCACTACCACAATCACAACCACACCAAGACCACCACTACTACAATCACCACCACACCAGGACCACCACTACTACAATCACCACCACACCAGGACCACCACTACTACAATCACCACCACACCAGGACCACCACTACAACAATCACCACCACACCAGGACCACCACTACTACAATCACCACCACACCAGGACCACCACTACTACAATCACCACCACACCAGGACCACCACCACTACCACAATCACCACAACACCAGGACCACCACTACTACAATCACCACCACACCAGGACCACCACCACTACCACAATCACCACCACACCAGGACTACCACTACTACAATCACCACCACCTAACATTATTCGCTAGACTGCCTTCTTGTATTCTGAAGATATTTATTATATTATGAAAATAATGGGTTAACCAAGTTCTGAGAAATGTTCTCCTTCCCCCTCTCTTACTCTCCCCTCTTCTTCCCCTCTCCCGTCTTCCCCTCACACACACACACACACACACACACACACACACACACACACACACACACACACACACACACACACACACACACACACACACACACACACAGACACACACACACACATGTTAGGAAGTATTTCTTCAGTCATAGAGTTGTCATGAAGTAGAATAGGCTGGCAAGTGAGGTAGTGGAGGCAGGAACCATACATAGCTTTAAGACGAGGTATGACAAAGCTCAGGGAACAGAGAGAGAGAGGACCTAGTATCGATCAGTGAAGAGCCGGGGCCAGGAGCTGAGTATCGACCCCTGCAACCACAATTAGGTGAGTACACACACACACACACACACATACAGAAATTTTCTCTCAAAACAGTTGCACTTTCCGTGACGACACCATGTTGTTACCCTCCGTGGTAACTAACTTCCACTAACGGAGGATCAAGCCTTCACCACGTCTTGCGCTGAATTATTATTATTATTATTATTATTATTATTATTATTATTATGATGATGATGATGAACATGATGATGATGATGCGCCTGTATATACTGAGCTATGAACCAGGAAGCGTCAAATAATAACAAATCACAGTAAGAGTCAAGGCCATAAACATTTATCGGACGATTTATACAGTAAAAAGTAGTCGAAATCACCATATTAACTGCGATACCAGGAGTTTGTTAGAGCAAATCGTAATATATATATATATATATATATATATATATATATATATATATATATATATATATATATATATATATATATATATATATATATATATATACATCAGTCATAAGATATGCAGGAATCCGTCTGAATTGGCCGTGATAAACTGGTAATGTACTGGGGAGTCACACAGTACCGGTGGAACAACAAGGTGAACAACACTGTTAGCCAGGTTAGAGTGACGAGACTTGTTCAGGATATCGGAAGTACCAGCAGAGTAAAAATATGTTTATAATGGCAGTTTTAAATATTTAGTATATATCTTAAATATTATTTTACACTGTAGCAGGGACTTCCGTAAAGACGGTGGGTATCATCTCCCCTCCAAAAGTAACATTACTAATCTATTGTATTAATAATAATAATTATAATATAGTAATAATAATGATTATAATTATTTCTATTATAATAATTATTATTTAATTATTATTATTATTTATTAATATTATTATTATTTTTATTTTTTATTATTATTATTTTTATTTTTTATTATTATTATTTTTATTTTTTATTATTATTATTTTATTATTATTATACTGAAGCGCTAAGCTCGTAAGGGTCCTGTAGCATCTGAGAAATGGGAGGAACTCATATTTGATCCCAATGAATGTAATGAAAGAAATCCTTCACCAGATATGTATATATATATATATATATATATATATATATATATATATATATATATATATATATATATATATATATATATATATATATATATATATATATATATATATATATATATATATATATATATATGCAAAACAACCACTCTAAAAGAACAGAGAAATTCCAAGCGCTTTCGTGACTACTCACATTATCAAGGAACTATCATAGTTCCTTGATAATGTGAGTAGCCACGAAAGCGCTTGGAATTTCTCTATTCTTTCACAGTGGTTGTTTTGCATATTTTGAAATCATCTGCTTACTGTGATCTTATTGCATATATATATATATATATATATATATATATATATATATATATATATATATATATATATATATATATATATATATATATATATATATATATATATATATATATATATATGCAAGGAATTCGCAAGAGCAGGCGAAATATATTCAAACACTGATCTCTGGCTGAAGGAGACTCAAACCTACGAACAAGGTACGCAGTGCTATACCAATCTACCCACACTGGACAATACCTTGGCGTGTAGCTTACGCTACACGTTGATCCAAGGCAGCCAAGGTATTGTCCAGTGTGGGTAGACTGTTATAGCACTGCGTACCTTGTTCTAAGGTTGGTAGGTTCGAGTCTCCTTCAGCCAGAGATCATTGTTTATATATATATATATATATATATATATATATATATATATATATATATATATATATATATATATATATATATATATCTTACGATTTTGACTTAAATAGCAACGCGCTTCTTGCCGAATAAGGCAAGCGAAAATTTGTGTATACAATAGTTTTGCATAAACCATTGTGACCCTAACGAAAAAAAATATATTTCATTGTGTTTGTTTATTATTAAATTATTGGAAACTTGTCTAAAATATATTTAGTCGAATTATGCTAAATTAAATTGCGCTTGTTATAACAAGGTTAGGTAAGTTTTCTAAGGTTCTTTTGGTACAAAATCATTAATTTTTATATTAACACAAATGACAAAAATATATCTTTAAACGTATAAGAGAAAATTTTAGAAAGGACGTAGTTTTAAATGAACTAATTTACCAATTCGGTATATATATATTAGATATATATCGACCAATATTATAAATCTTAACATATATATATTTAGAAGGGGAAGAGAAAGTGAAGGTACATTCCATCCTGTCTTTCTGCTATAGTGTTTAACAACTTTCTTGTGTCAGTTTACACCTGGTGAGGAGCTCATCTGATGGTAAGTGTCCAGTAATGTGATGGTAGCAGTGTGGTAGTTTTAGCATGGACGTAATACCTATGTTATGCTTTAGAAGACAGTTGCTAGAGCACAACTCTGTTTATATTAGCGATCGTGAGGCCGATGCCTGTGGTGCGACTCAAGGCCGGAACCGGGGAAATTAAATTTGAGATTATAAAAGCTAAATTTCCATGACTCACAGATACTTCATATTTACCTTTGCCTGTTGAAATGAGTGCTAACAACGGGGATATTGGAAAGTTACGTTGTATTTTAGATACGTTCACCATTGCGACGGCTGCGTCGACACCACCGGATCATCGTGTCCTCAAGACATCCACGTCGCTAGCACTGCTATTAATGCTTTCTTGTATTCGCTAAAATAGGCATGTGGAAACGTAGCGTTTAGATAATTAAAATCACAATACCCGTCAATTCACAAGTGAACCACAAACTAAAAGAGAGAAGTTAACGACGGTTCAGGAGAGACAAAACGTCGTTCACTTTTCATTAATAATTTGTGGGTCATTAGTAAAATATATAAACCTCTTGTTCTTTATGATATTGTTTTGTGTGTTATAAATATATTTCATCTTTAAAATGATAGGATGATTCTTGAAATAATGTTTAAATGTATTATCTATGTTAATTATATCTATCTCTGTATCAGTATGATATAACTAAGTTCAGAGTTACTGTCTATTATTATATCAATCTAATATTTGTCTTTTCGAGACTGAATTTCTCAGAGGAACCTATAATTTATTCCAGTATCGTTTTGGAAAGACAAATTATCTTTAAGATTTGTCAAGGGTTAGTGAAGTGAGATTTTCTTGATAATCAAGCAAGATAAATATCTTTAATTTTAGACTACTGGGAAAGATGGTGTTTCCAAGCGGCTACCTTAAGTGTATTATGTGTATGTATATGTTTATATAGATTTTGCTGGATATAGGCAGCAATATATAATTATACTTTCTTTTCAGCAAATACAGACTAATAGTCAAACCTTATAATATGAAATGTAAATGAACACAAGAGTAGATATGAGACATTTATTTCGGGTTCGTAAATTGTTGGTATTGGATTTATTAAACCAATATTACCAGTACGAGGACGCAGAGGGCATATAATCACTGAGGTCCGGGAGATGGAGCTTAACAATGAAGTTTTAGCAAATGATCAGTAATCTTTATTTTGTATAGAAATACACAAAAGAGACAAAATTAATAAAATAAATACGCAAAAACTATTTGATAACACTGAGCATTACCCTCCCACCCGGCTCTAGCATATCCCCAGTGGTACCGAGCATTACCCTCCCACCCGGCTCTAGCATATCCCCAGTGGTACCGAGCATTACCCTCCCACCCGGCTCTAGCATATCCCCAGTGGTACCGAGCATTACCCTCCCACCCGGCTCTAGCATATCCCCAGTGGTACCGAGCATTACCCTCCCACCCGGCTCTAGCATATCCCCAGTGGTACCGAGCATTACCCTCCCACCCGGCTCTAGTATATCCCCAGTGGTACCGAGCATTACCCTCCCACCCGGCTCTAGCATATCCCCAGTGGTACCGAGCATTACCCTCCCACCCGGCTCTAGCATATCCCCAGTGGTACCGAGCATTACCCTCCCACCCGGCTCTAGCATATCCCCCGTGGTTCCGAGCATTACCCTCCCACCCGGCTGTAGCCCCAGTGGTACCGAGCATTACCCTCCCACCCGGCTCTAGCATATCCCCAGTGGTACCGAGCATTACCCTCCCACCCGGCTCTAGCATATCCCCAGTGGTACCGAGCATTACCCTCCCACCCGGCTCTAGCATATCCCCAGTGGTACCGAGCATTACCCTCCCACCCGGCTCTAGCATATCCCCAGTGGTACCGAGCATTACCCTCCCACCCGGCTCTAGCATATCCCCAGTGGTACCGAGCATTACCCTCCCACCCGGCTCTAGCATATCCCCAGTGGTACCGAGCATTACCCTCCCACCCGGCTCTAGCATATCCCCAGTGGTACCGAGCATTACCCTCCCACCCGGCTCTAGCATATCCCCAGTGGTACCGAGCATTACCCTCCCACCCGGCTCTAGCATATCCCCAGTGGTACCGAGCATTACCCTCCCACCCGGCTCTAGCATATCCCCAGTGGTACCGAGCATTACCCTCCCACCCGGCTCTAGCATATCCCCAGTGGTACCGAGCATTACCCTCCCACCCGGCTCTAGCATATCCCCAGTGGTACCGAGCATTACCCTCCCACCCGGCTCTAGCATATCCCCAGTGGTACCGAGCATTACCCTCCCACCCGGCTCTAGCATATCCCCAGTGGTACCGAGCATTACCCTCCCACCCGGCTCTAGCATATCCCCAGTGGTACCGAGCATTACCCTCCCATCTAGCATATCCCCAGTCCGAGTATTACACCCGGCTCTAGCCCCCAGTGGTACCGAGCATTACCCTCCCACCCGGCTCTAGCATATCCCCAGTGGTACCGAGCATTACCCTCCCACCCGGCTCTAGCATATCCCCAGTGGTACCGAGCATTACCCTCCCACCCGGCTCTAGCATATCCCCAGTGGTACCGAGCATTACCCTCCCACCCGGCTCTAGCATATCCCCAGTGGTACCGAGCATTACCCTCCCACCCGGCTCTAGCATATCCCCAGTGGTACCGAGCATTACCCTCCCACCCGGCTCTAGCATATCCCCAGTGGTACCGAGCATTACCCTCTAGCATATCCCCAGGCTCTAGCATATCCCCAGTGGTACCGAGCATTACCCTCCCACCCGGCTCTAGCATATCCCCAGTGGTACCGAGCATTACCCTCCCACCCGGCTCTAGCATATCCCCAGTGGTACCGAGCATTACCCTCCCACCCGGCTCTAGCATATCCCCAGTGGTACCGAGCATTACCCTCCCACCCGGCTCTAGCATATCCCCAGTGGTACCGAGCATTACCCTCCCACCCGGCTCTAGCATATCCCCAGTGGTACCGAGCATTACCCTCCCACCCGGCTCTAGCATATCCCCAGTGGTACCGAGCATTACCCTCCCACCCGGCTCTAGCATATCCCCAGTGGTACCGAGCATTACCCTCCCACCCGGCTCTAGCATATCCCCAGTGGTACCGAGCATTACCCTCCCACCCGGCTCTAGCATATCCCCAGTGGTACCGAGCATTACCCTCCCACCCGGCTCTAGCATATCCCCAGTGGTACCGAGCATTACCCTCCCACCCTCTAGCATATCCCCAGTGGTACCGAGCATTACCCTCCCACCCGGCTCTAGCATATCCCCAGTGGTACCGAGCATTACCCTCCCACCCGGCTCTAGCATATCCCCAGTGGTACCGAGCATTACCCTCCCACCCGGCTCTAGCATATCCCCAGTGGTACCGAGCATTACCCTCCCACCCGGCTCTAGCATATATCCCCAGTGGTACCGAGCATTACCCTCCCACCCGGCTCTAGCATATCCCCAGTGGTACCGAGTATTACCCTCCCACCCGGCTCTAGCATATCCCCAGTACCGAGCATTACCCTCCCACCCGGCTCTAGCATATCCCCAGTGGTACCGAGCATTACCCTCCCACCCGGCTCTAGCATATCCCCAGTGGTACCGAGCATTACCCTCCCACCCGGCTCTAGCATATCCCCAGTGGTACCGAGCATTACCCTCCCACCCGGCTCTAGCATATCCCCAGTGGTACCGAGCATTACCCTCCCACCCGGCTCTAGCATATCCCCAGTGGTACCGAGCATTACCCTCCCACCCGGCTCTAGCATATCCCCAGTGGTACCGAGCATTACCCTCCCACCCGGCTCTAGCATATCCCCAGTGGTACCGAGCATTACCCTCCCACCCGGCTCTAGCATATCCCCAGTGGTACCGAGCATTACCCTCCCACCCGGCTCTAGCATATCCCCAGTGGTACCGAGCATTACCCTCCCACCCGGCTCTAGCATATCCCCAGTGGTACCCCCCTCCCACCCGGCTCTAGCATATCCCCAGTGGTACCGAGCATTACCCTCCCACCCGGCTCTAGTATCCCCAGTGGTACCGAGCATTACCCTCCCACCCGGCTCTAGCATATCCCCAGTGGTACCGAGCATTACCCTCCCACCCGGCTCTAGCATATCCCCAGTGGTACCGAGCATTACCCTCCCACCCGGCTCTAGCATATCCCCAGTGGTACCGAGCATTACCCTCCCACCCGGCTCTAGCATATCCCCAGTGGTACCGAGCATTACCCTCCCACCCGGCTCTAGCATATCCCCAGTGGTACCGAGCATTACCCTCCCACCCGGCTCTAGCATATCCCCAGTGGTACCGAGTATTACCCTCCCACCCGGCTCTAGCATATCCCCAGTGGTACCGAGCATTACCCTCCCACCCGGCTCTAGCATATCCCCAGTGGTACCGAGCATTACCCTCCCACCCGGCTCTAGCATATCCCCAGTGGTACCGAGCATTACCCTCCCCCCCGGCTCTAGCATATCCCCAGTGGTACCGAGCATTACCCTCCCACCCGGCTCTAGCATATCCCCAGTGGTACCGAGCATTACCCTCCCACCCGGCTCTAGCATATCCCCAGGGGTACCGAGCATTACCCTCCCACCCGGCTCTAGCATATCCCCAGTGGTACCGAGCATTACCCTCCCACCCGGCTCTAGCATATCCCCAGTGGTACCGAGCATTACCCTCCCACCCGGCTCTAGCATATCCCCAGTGGTACCGAGCATTACCCTCCCACCCGGCTCTAGCATATCCCCAGTGGTACCGAGCATTACCCTCCCACCCGGCTCTAGCATATCCCCAGTGGTACCGAGCATTACCCTCCCACCCGGCTCTAGCATATCCCCAGTGGTACCGAGCATTACCCTCCCACCCGGCTCTAGCATATCCCCAGTGGTACCGAGCATTACCCTCCCACCCGGCTCTAGCATATCCCCAGTGGTACCGAGCATTACCCTCCCACCCGGCTCTAGCATATCCCCAGTGGTACCGAGCATTACCCTCCCACCCGGCTCTAGCATATCCCCAGTGGTACCGAGCATTACCCTCCCACCCGGCTCTAGCATATCCCCAGTGGTACCGAGTATTACCCTCCCACCCGGCTCTAGCATATCCCCAGTGGTACCGAGCATTACCCTCCCACCCGGCTCTAGCATATCCCCAGTGGTACCGAGTATTACCCTCCCACCCGGCTCTAGCATATCCCCAGTGGTACCGAGCATTACCCTCCCACCCGGCTCTAGCATATCCCCAGTGGTACCGAGCATTACCCTCCCACCCGGCTCTAGCATATCCCCAGTGGTACCGAGCATTACCCTCCCACCCGGCTCTAGCATATCCCCAGTGGTACCGAGCATTACCCTCCCACCCGGCTCTAGCATATCCCCAGTGGTACCGAGTATTACCCTCCCACCCGACTCTAGCATATCCCCAGTGGTACCGAGCATTACCCTCCCACCCGGCTCTAGCATATCCCCAGTGGTACCGAGCATTACCCTCCCACCCGGCTCTAGCATATCCCCAGTGGTACCGAGCATTACCCTCCCACCCGGCTCTAGCATATCCCCAGTGGTACCGAGTATTACCGTCCCACCCGACTCTAGCATATCCCCAGTGGTACCGAGCATTACCCTCCCACCCGGCTCTAGCATATCCCCAGTGGTACCGAGCATTACCCTCCCACCCGGCTCTAGCATATCCCCAGTGGTACCGAGCATTACCCTCCCACCCGGCTCTAGCATATCCCCAGTGGTACCGAGCATTACACTCCCACCCGGCTCTAGCATATCCCCAGTGGTACCGAGCATTACCCTCTCACCCGGCTCTAGCATATCCCCAGTGGTACCGAGCATTACCCTCCCACCCGGCTCTAGCATATCCCCAGTGGTACCGAGCATTACCCTCCCACCCGGCTCTAGCATATCCCCAGTGGTACCGAGCATTACCCTCCCACCCGGCTCTAGCATATCCCCAGTGGTACCGAGCATTACCCTCCCACCCGGCTCTAGCATATCCCCAGTGGTACCGAGCATTACCCTCCCACCCGGCTCTAGCATATCCCCAGTGGTACCGAGCATTACCCTCCCACCCTGCTCTAGCATATCCCCAGTGGTACCGAGCATTACCCTCCCACCCGGCTCTAGCATATCCCCAGTGGTACCGAGCATTACCCTCCCACCCGGCTCTAGCATATCCCCAGTGGTACCGAGCATTACCCTCCCACCCGGCTCTAGCATATCCCCAGTGGTACAGAGTATTACCCTCCCACCCGACTCTAGCATATCCCCAGTGGTACCGAGCATTACCCTCCCACCCGGCTCTAGCATATCCCCAGTGGTACCGAGCATTACCCTCCCACCCGGCTCTAGCATATCCCCAGTGGTACCGAGCATTACCCTCCCACCCGGCTCTAGCATATCCCCAGTGGTACCGAGTATTACCCTCCCACCCGACTCTAGCATATCCCCAGTGGTACCGAGCATTACCCTCCCACCCGGCTCTAGTATATCCCCAGTGGTACCGAGTATTACCCTCCCACCCGGCTCTAGCATATCCCCAGTGGTACCGAGCATTACCCTCCCACCCGGCTCTAGCATATCCCCAGTGGTACCGAGCATTACCCTCCCACCCGGCTCTAGCATATCCCCAGTGGTACCGAGCATTACCCTCCCACCCGGCTCTAGCATATCCCCAGTGGTACCGAGCATTACCCTCCCACCCGGCTCTAGCATATCCCCAGTGGTACCGAGCATTACCCTCCCACCCGGCTCTAGCATATCCCCAGTGGTACCGAGCATTACCCTCCCACCCGGCTCTAGCATATCCCCAGTGGTACCGAACATTACCCTCCCACCCGGCTCTAGCATATCCCCAGTGGTACCGAGCATTACCCTCCCACCCGGCTCTAGCATATCCCCAGTGGTACCTTCAGTTTCGAACAGCTCTCACCTCGAACAATTATGTAAGTATATTTTTGTAAGTGCTTTTGCAAGGGTATTTTTGGAGGTGTGAAACGATTTAATCTAATTTACATTATTCCTTATGGGAATAAATTCGCTCGGTGTCGCCACTCGAACAGCTTTCTGGAACGAATTAACTTCGTAACTCAAGGTACCACTGTGTTAAAAAAAATAACATTGCCTTATGCTTCTAGAGTGGAAAAGGAAAATGGGGGTTGAGGAATTTGTAAAATAAATTTAGGAAGAAGGAGAGGTATTAATTAAATATGGGAAGGTGTTCCTAAATTTGTTCTAGAAAACCATACCCCCGGCCGGGATTGAACCCGCGGTCATAGAGGGTTCAATCCCGGCCGGGGGTATGGTTTATTTGCAATCGTGTCATTACGATTTCTTAAGTCACTTTGTTCTAGAAAGTTGGGTAGGCATAAGTGAGCTACTGAACTGCATAAATCTGAATATTATGATTTTCCAGGGGAGTCTACGGGAAATATACGAAAGTGGAAGAATGAGGGTACTGATGAAGGAACTGGGATAGGAGGAGAAATAATAATGAGAAGACAAGAACACCAAAAGTTAAACCGGAACGAGTTGAAGAAATGTGCTCATAGTAAGATAAAGAGAACCTGGAACACCTCAAGGAAAGGGAAAATTCGACTACCACAAATAAATTAGGAAGTGGGGGGGACATCATAATTTATATAGGGACTATGCTAGAGGAACCTACATATATGGAACAGTTCTGTAGGTATAAACACAGCAGGAACTACGTATCTCACGTAGTGCCTGGAAGCATGTCTGCTTAGCGGACACATACGAGCAAGTTATTCAGGGTCTGAAAAATTTCCTCTGAGCCAACATACCAACAGTGTAATACTTATGCAAGTATTACACTGTTTACAAACAGATAACAGAGCCCACCAGGAGACAACATTCTAAATCTGATCTTCGCGCACAGTGAGGAATAAAGAATATAACAATCTCAGACACAATATATTCTGTTCATAATCTCACTGAAGTAGAGACAAGCATAGAAATAAGCGTTGAAGCACCAAAAAAGACTTGTTCAGCGACCTTTCCTGGGTTGTTCAGCAAGTTGAATAACCAGAGATTTGATTGGGACCATAAAGATGAACAACTATTTATCATTTCTTGGAAAATGGTCTTAAACTATCTAAACTCACAATAGTGCATAGAAAATGAGAATACAGAAGCTTACTTGGTCTGTTTAAAATGTTTAGAGAAAATGTGAAAGGGTAAAAGTGTAAAAGACAAGAAAATGGGTCAGAAAAATCCAAACGAGAATGTCACGATGATGGTATAACCTACAACGGGTGATTAATATACAGAACGGAAATTAAAGCCTTCATACCAGACAGACAAACGAATATAAAGATTTTCAAGAAATTACAGAAATCCTGGTTTCTGCACCTTACGCAAATCCAAATTAAAAATTATCTACTAGAATTAGTCCATTACTGCTAGGAGAGAAAGAAATCTTTGAAGACTAGTGTGAATCATTGTTCATTAATCCTCTAAACAACGGGAGAGTAAAGGACCCATAAAGACTTCTCGTTACTTCTGCCCACCCGACAAATTTTGTAACTGTTATATGGCCAAAGTTTGTAGAATTCGAATGTTAAATAGGAAATATGGCCACACATGCAACACTAGAACCAGATTTAGGAAACTCTCTTTTATAAAAAAGTGCAAACTAACAATATTACAAGCACTTGATATACTTTGGAGAATGATGTTAGTGGCAAAATCCCGAAGTATCTGAAGAGTAGAGACAGCTTCTCTGTTAGTGTCGCTAAAATCACACATCGTAAAATTAATTGAGAGGGTTGTGCTATGCTAAATCACAAGTTATATGGAAAAAATATATGATTCGCACAAACTAAGTCAGCTTGGGCTTAGAGAAGCAAGATCATGCTTCTCACAACTTCTGGATCATTATATCAAAATCTTGGAGACCTTGGAAGCATCCCATTATGCAGTTGTGTTCTAGACGGAATTTGTTAAGGCATGTCATCAGTGTAATCATGGAGTGACAGCACAATTGATAACGTCAGTAGATATACCAGCAAAATTAGAGAGATGGATTTACGAGCTCGTAACGAAAAGAACACATAAAGTAGTAGTAAACAATGGAAAATCTAGCCTAACCAAAGTGACAATCTCAGTACCCCAAGGCAAGATCCTGGTGCCTCTACTGTTTCTCATCCTCATAGCAAATAATAACTTTATAGAATACTTTGCAGATGATACCAAAAAAATAATGCAAAGATCACCTCAGTAGAGGACAATGAAAAGTGGCAAGAGGATATATACAGTTTTTGTTTTTGCATAGAAATTTAGCATAATGTTCATTGGAGACAAATTCTAATTGCTCATCAGATACTGAAAAAAAATGAGGAATCATCGACACCATGCCTAACCCTTCTAGGGTAGGGTAGGTGCCTGAGCCCGAGCCTCTCGCTCATAAGACTGTCATTCCCATTTGCCCCCTTGAGGCGGGGATGGCAGACCAGAGAGGCCTAGCTTGTGGCTAGGCCTGGGGACAGTTGGTCCCAAAGATGAGGAGGTACGTGTGCCTCCTCCCATGGGAGACTTAGGTCTCAGACACTCCCTGAAGAGGGAGCCAAGGCCGGGCCACCACTTGGAAAAGGCCCGGGCCGGGAGAATACCGGCGAATCTTTAATAATAATAATAATAATAATAATGAGGAATTCAAAAAAAGGAACAGCATACGAAATATAGGAAGGTCACCACATAGAATGAAAATATTAAAATGACCTGGGTATAATCTGCTGACCTTTTAAAAAAGTCAATAAACCAAATAAATATGATGTTATGAATAAATATGATATTGAGAAAGTTCAAGGTGCCATAAATATGATATTGAGAACCTTCAGTGTGCTCTCTCACTCAGAGTACTGCTGCTCAGTGTGCTCTCTCACTCAGAGTACTGCTGCTCAGTGTGCTCTCTCACTCAGAGTACTGCTGCTCAGTGTGCTCTCTCACTCAGAGTACTGCTGCTCAGTGTGCTCTCTCACTCAGAGTACTGCTCAGTGTGCTCTCTTACTCAGAGTACTGCTCAGTGTGCTCTCTCACTCAGAGTACTGCTGCTCAGTGTGCTCTCTCACTCAGAGTACTGCTGCTCAGTGTGCTCTCTCACTCAGAGTACTGCTCAGTGTGCTCTCTCACTCAGAGTACTGCTGCTCAGTGTGCTCTCTCACTCAGAGTACTGCTGCTCAGTGTGCTCTCTCACTCAGAGTACTGCTCAGTGTGCTCTCTCACTCAGAGTACTGCTGCTCAGTGTGCTCTCTCACTCAGAGTACTGCTGCTCAGTGTGCTCTCTCACTCAGAGTACTGCTGCTCAGTGTGCTCTCTCACTCAGAGTACTGCTGCTCAGTGTGCTCTCTCACTCAGAGTACTGCTGCTCAGTGTGCTCTCTCACTCAGAGTACTGCTGCTCAGTGTGCTCTCTCACTCAGAGTACTGCTCAGTGTGCTCTCTTACTCAGAGTACTGCTCAGTGTGCTCTCTCACTCAGAGTACTGCTGCTCAGTGTGCTCTCTCACTCAGAGTACTGCTGCTCAGTGTGCTCTCTCACTCAGAGTACTGCTCAGTGTGCTCTCTCACTCAGAGTACTGCTGCTCAGTGTGCTCTCTCACTCAGAGTACTGCTGCTCAGTGTGCTCTCTCACTCAGAGTACTGCTGCTCAGTGTGCTCTCTCACTCAGAGTACTGCTCAGTGTGCTCTCTCACTCAGAGTACTGCTGCTCAGTGTGCTCTCTCACTCAGAGTACTGCTGCTCAGTGTGCTCTCTCACTCAGAGTACTGCTGCTCAGTGTGCTCTCTCACTCAGAGTACTGCTCAGTGTGCTCTCTCACTCAGAGTACTGCTGCTCAGTGTGCTCTCTCACTCAGAGTACTGCTGCTCAGTGTGCTCTCTCACTCAGAGTACTGCTCAGTGTGCTCTCTCACTCAGAGTACTGCTGCTCAGTGTGCTCTCTCACTCAGAGTACTGCTGCTCAGTGTGCTCTCTCACTCAGAGTACTGCTGCTCAGTGTGCTCTCTCACTCAGAGTACTGCTCAGTGTGCTCTCTCACTCAGAGTACTGCTCAGTGTGCTCTCTCACTCAGAGTACTGCTCAGTGTGCTCTCTCACTCAGAGTACTGCTGCTCAGTGTGCTCTCTCACTCAGAGTACTGCTCAGTGTGCTCTCTTACTCAGAGTACTGCTCAGTGTGCTCTCTCACTCAGAGTACTGCTGCTCAGTGTGCTCTCTCACTCAGAGTACTGCTGCTCAGTGTGCTCTCTCACTCAGAGTACTGCTCAGTGTGCTCTCTCACTCAGAGTACTGCTCAGTGTGCTCTCTCACTCAGAGTACTGCTGCTCAGTGTGCTCTCTCACTCAGAGTACTGCTCAGTGTGCTCTCTCACTCAGAGTACTGCTGCTCAGTGTGCTCTCTCACTCAGAGTACTGCTGCTCAGTGTGCTCTCTCACTCAGAGTACTGCTCAGTGTGCTCTCTCACTCAGAGTACTGCTCAGTGTGCTCTCTCACTCAGAGTACTGCTGCTCAGTGTGCTCTCTCACTCAGAGTACTGCTCAGTGTGCTCTCTCACTCAGAGTACTGCTGCTCAGTGTGCTCTCTCACTCAGAGTACTGCTGCTCAGTGTGCTCTCTCACTCAGAGTACTGCTCAGTGTGCTCTCTCACTCAGAGTACTGCTCAGTGTGCTCTCTCACTCAGAGTACTGCTGCTCAGTGTGCTCTCTCACTCAGAGTACTGCTCAGTGTGCTCTCTCACTCAGAGTACTGCTGCTCAGTGTGCTCTCTCACTCAGAGTACTGCTGCTCAGTGTGCTCTCTCACTCAGAGTACTGCTCAGTGTGCTCTCTCACTCAGAGTACTGCTCAGTGTGCTCTCTCACTCAGAGTACTGCTGCTCAGTGTGCTCTCTCACTCAGAGTACTGCTGCTCAGTGTGCTCTCTCACTCAGAGTACTGCTGCTCAGTGTGCTCTCTCACTCAGAGTACTGCTCAGTGTGCTCTCTCACTCAGAGTACTGCTGCTCAGTGTGCTCTCTCACTCAGAGTACTGCTGCTCAGTGTGCTCTCTCACTCAGAGTACTGCTGCTCAGTGTGCTCTCTCACTCAGAGTACTGCTGCTCAGTGTGCTCTCTCACTCAGAGTACTGCTGCTCAGTGTGCTCTCTCACTCAGAGTACTGCTGCTCAGTGTGCTCTCTCACTCAGAGTACTGCTGCTCAGTGTGCTCTCTCACTCAGAGTACTGCTGCTCAGTGTGCTCTCTCACTCAGAGTACTGCTCAGTGTGCTCTCTCACTCAGAGTACTGCTGCTCAGTGTGCTCTCTCACTCAGAGTACTGCTGCTCAGTGTGCTCTCTCACTCAGAGTACTGCTGCTCAGTGTGCTCTCTCACTCAGAGTACTGCTCAGTGTGCTCTCTCACTCAGAGTACTGCTGCTCAGTGTGCTCTCTCACTCAGAGTACTGCTGCTCAGTGTGCTCTCTCACTCAGAGTACTGCTCAGTGTGCTCTCTCACTCAGAGTACTGCTGCTCAGTGTGCTCTCTCACTCAGAGTACTGCTGCTCAGTGTGCTCTCTCACTCAGAGTACTGCTGCTCAGTGTGCTCTCTCACTCAGAGTACTGCTCAGTGTGCTCTCTTACTCAGAGTACTGCTCAGTGTGCTCTCTTACTCAGAGTACTGCTCAGTGTGCTCTCTCACTCAGAGTACTGCTGCTCAGTGTGCTCTCTCACTCAGAGTACTGCTCAGTGTGCTCTCTTACTCAGAGTACTGCTCAGTGTGCTCTCTCACTCAGAGTACTGCTGCTCAGTGTGCTCTCTCACTCAGAGTACTGCTGCTCAGTGTGCTCTCTCACTCAGAGTACTGCTCAGTGTGCTCTCTCACTCAGAGTACTGCTCAGTGTGCTCTCTCACTCAGAGTACTGCTGCTCAGTGTGCTCTCTCACTCAGAGTACTGCTCAGTGTGCTCTCTCACTCAGAGTACTGCTGCTCAGTGTGCTCTCTCACTCAGAGTACTGCTGCTCAGTGTGCTCTCTCACTCAGAGTACTGCTCAGTGTGCTCTCTCACTCAGAGTACTGCTCAGTGTGCTCTCTCACTCAGAGTACTGCTGCTCAGTGTGCTCTCTCACTCAGAGTACTGCTCTCTCTCAGTGTGCTCTCTCACTCAGAGTACTGCTGCTCAGTGTGCTCTCTCACTCAGAGTACTGCTGCTCAGTGTGCTCTCTCACTCAGAGTACTGCTCAGTGTGCTCTCTCACTCAGAGTACTGCTCTCAGTGTGCTCTCTCAGTGTGCTCTCTCACTCAGAGTACTGCTGCTCAGTGTGCTCTCTCACTCAGAGTACTGCTCAGTGTGCTCTCTCACTCAGAGTACTGCTGCTCAGTGTGCTCTCTCACTCAGAGTACTGCTGCTCAGTGTGCTCTCTCACTCAGAGTACTGCTCAGTGTGCTCTCTCACTCAGAGTACTGCTCAGTGTGCTCTCTCACTCAGAGTACTGCTGCTCAGTGTGCTCTCTCACTCAGAGTACTGCTGCTCAGTGTGCTCTCTCACTCAGAGTACTGCTGCTCAGTGTGCTCTCTCACTCAGAGTACTGCTGCTCAGTGTGCTCTCTCACTCAGAGTACTGCTGCTCAGTGTGCTCTCTCACTCAGAGTACTGCTGCTCAGTGTGCTCTCTCACTCAGAGTACTGCTCAGTGTGCTCTCTTACTCAGAGTACTGCTCAGTGTGCTCTCTCACTCAGAGTACTGCTGCTCAGTGTGCTCTCTCACTCAGAGTACTGCTGCTCAGTGTGCTCTCTCACTCAGAGTACTGCTGCTCAGTGTGCTCTCTCACTCAGAGTACTGCTGCTCAGTGTGCTCTCTCACTCAGAGTACTGCTGCTCAGTGTGCTCTCTCACTCAGAGTACTGCTGCTCAGTGTGCTCTCTCACTCAGAGTACTGCTGCTCAGTGTGCTCTCTCACTCAGAGTACTGCTGCTCAGTGTGCTCTCTCACTCAGAGTACTGCTGCTCAGTGTGCTCTCTCACTCAGAGTACTGCTGCTCAGTGTGCTCTCTCACTCAGAGTACTGCTGCTCAGTGTGCTCTCTCACTCAGAGTACTGCTGCTCAGTGTGCTCTCTCACTCAGAGTACTGCTCAGTGTGCTCTCTCACTCAGAGTACTGCTCAGTGTGCTCTCTCACTCAGAGTACTGCTGCTCAGTGTGCTCTCTCACTCAGAGTACTGCTGCTCAGTGTGCTCTCTCACTCAGAGTACTGCTGCTCAGTGTGCTCTCTCACTCAGAGTACTGCTGCTCAGTGTGCTCTCTCACTCAGAGTACTGCTGCTCAGTGTGCTCTCTCACTCAGAGTACTGCTGCTCAGTGTGCTCTCTCACTCAGAGTACTGCTGCTCAGTGTGCTCTCTCACTCAGAGTACTGCTCAGTGTGCTCTCTCACTCAGAGTACTGCTCAGTGTGCTCTCTCACTCAGAGTACTGCTGCTCAGTGTGCTCTCTCACTCAGAGTACTGCTGCTCAGTGTGCTCTCTCACTCAGAGTACTGCTGCTCAGTGTGCTCTCTCACTCAGAGTACTGCTGCTCAGTGTGCTCTCTCACTCAGAGTACTGCTGCTCAGTGTGCTCTCTCACTCAGAGTACTGCTGCTCAGTGTGCTCTCTCACTCAGAGTACTGCTGCTCAGTGTGCTCTCTCACTCAGAGTACTGCTGCTCAGTGTGCTCTCTCACTCAGAGTACTGCTGCTCTCTCACTCAGAGTACTGCTGCTCAGTGTGCTCTCTCACTCAGTACTGTGCTCTGTGCTCACTCAGAGTACTGCTGCTCAGTGTGCTCTCTCACTCAGAGTACTGCTGCTCAGTGTGCTCTCTCACTCAGAGTACTGCTGCTCCGTGTGCACTCTCACTCAGAGTACTGCTCAGTGTGCTCTCTCACTCAGAGTACTGCTGCTCAGTGTGCTCTCTCACTCAGAGTACTGCTCAGTGTGCTCAGTGTGCTCTCTCAAGCAGAGTACTGCTGCTCAGTGTGCTCTCTCACTCAGAGTACTGCTGCTCAGTGTGCTCTCTCACTCAGAGTACTGCTGCTCAGTGTGCTCTCTCACTCAGAGTACTGCTGCTCAGTGTGCTCTCTCACTCAGAGTACTGCTGCTCAGTGTGCTCTCTCACTCAGAGTACTGCTGCTCAGTGTGCTCTCTCACTCAGAGTACTGCTGCTCAGTGTGCTCTCTCACTCAGAGTACTGCTGTGTGCTCTCTCACTCAGAGTACTGCTGCTCAGTGTGCTCTCTCACTCAGAGTACTGCTGCTCAGTGTGCTCTCTCACTCAGAGTACTGCTCAGCTCTCTCAGTGTGCTCTCTCACTCAGAGTACTGCTGCTCAGTGTGCTCTCTCACTCAGAGTACTGCTGCTCAGTGTGCTCTCTCACTCAGAGTACTGCTGCTCAGTGTGCTCTCTCACTCAGAGTACTGCTGCTCAGTGTGCTCTCTCACTCAGAGTACTGCTGCTCAGTGTGCTCTCTCACTCAGAGTACTGCTGTGTGCTCTCTCACTCAGAGTACTGCTCAGTGTGCTCTCTCACTCAGAGTACTGCTGCTCAGTGTGCTCTCTCACTCAGAGTACTGCTGCTCAGTGTGCTCTCTCACTCAGAGTACTGCTGCTCAGTGTGCTCTCTCACTCAGAGTACTGCTGCTCAGTGTGCTCTCTCACTCAGAGTACTGCTGCTCAGTGTGCTCTCTCACTCAGAGTACTGCTGCTCAGTGTGCTCTCTCACTCAGAGTACTGCTGCTCAGTGTGCTCTCTCACTCAGAGTACTGCTGCTCAGTGTGCTCTCTCACTCAGAGTACTGCTCAGTGTGCTCTCTCACTCAGAGTACTGCTGTGTGCTCTCTCAGTGTGCTCAGTGTGCTCTCTCACTCAGAGTACTGCTCAGTGTGCTCTCTCACTCAGAGTACTGCTGCTCAGTGTGCTCTCTCACTCAGAGTACTGCTCAGTGTGCTCTCTCACTCAGAGTACTGCTGCTCAGTGTGCTCTCTCACTCAGAGTACTGCTGCTCAGTGTGCTCTCTCACTCAGAGTACTGCTGCTCAGTGTGCTCTCTCACTCAGAGTACTGCTGCTCAGTGTGCTCTCTCACTCAGAGTACTGCTGCTCAGTGTGCTCTCTCACTCAGAGTACTGCTGCTCAGTGTGCTCTCTCACTCAGAGTACTGCTGCTCAGTGTGCTCTCTCACTCAGAGTACTGCTGCTCAGTGTGCTCTCTCACTCAGAGTACTGCTGCTCAGTGTGCTCTCTCACTCAGAGTACTGCTGCTCAGTGTGCTCTCTCACTCAGAGTACTGCTGCTCAGTGTGCTCTCTCACTCAGAGTACTGCTCAGTGTGCTCTCTCACTCAGAGTACTGCTGCTCAGTGTGCTCTCTCACTCAGAGTACTGCTCAGTGTGCTCTCTCAGAGTGTGCTCAGTGTGCTCTCTCACTCAGAGTACTGCTGCTCAGTGTGCTCTCTCACTCAGAGTACTGCTGCTCAGTGTGCTCTCTTACTCAGAGTACTGCTGCTCAGTGTGCTCTCTCACTCAGAGTACTGCTGCTCAGTGTGCTCTCTCACTCAGAGTACTGCTGCTCAGTGTGCTCTCTCACTCAGAGTACTGCTGCTCAGTGTGCTCTCTCACTCAGAGTACTGCTGCTCAGTGTGCTCTCTCACTCAGAGTACTGCTGCTCAGTGTGCTCTCTCACTCAGAGTACTGCTGCTCAGTGTGCTCTCTCACTCAGAGTACTGCTGCTCAGTGTGCTCTCTCACTCAGAGTACTGATGCTCAGTGTGCTCTCTCTCACTCAGAGTACTGCTCAGTGTGCTCTCTCACTCAGAGTACTGCTGCTCAGTGTGCTCTCTCACTCAGAGTACTGCTGCTCAGTGTGCTCTCTCACTCAGAGTACTGCTGCTCAGTGTGCTCTCTCACTCAGAGTACTGCTGCTCAGTGTGCTCTCTCACTCAGAGTACTGCTCAGAGGGCTCTCTCACTCAGAGTACTGCTGCTCAGTGTGCTCTCTCACTCAGAGTACTGCTGCAGTGTGCTCTCTCACTCAGAGTACTGCTGCTCAGTGTGCTCTCTCACTCAGAGTACTGCTGCTCAGTGTGCTCTCTCACTCAGAGTACTGCTGCTCAGTGTGCTCTCTCACTCAGAGTACTGCTGCTCAGTGTGCTCTCTCACTCAGAGTACTGCTGCTCAGTGTGCTCTCTCACTCAGAGTACTGCTGCTCAGTGTGCTCTCTCACTCAGAGTACTGCTGCTCAGTGTGCTCTCTCACTCAGAGTACTGCTGCTCAGTGTGCTCTCTCACTCAGAGTACTGCTGCTCAGTGTGCTCTCTCACTCAGAGTACTGCTGCTCAGTGTGCTCTCTCACTCAGAGTACTGCTGCTCAGTGTGCTCTCTCACTCAGAGTACTGCTGCTCAGTGTGCTCTCTCACTCAGAGTACTGCTGCTCAGTGTGCTCTCTCACTCAGAGTACTGCTGCTCTCTCACTCAGAGTACTGCTGCTCAGTGTGCTCTCTCACTCAGAGTACTGCTGCTCAGTGTGCTCTCTCACTCAGAGTACTGCTGCTCAGTGTGCTCTCTCACTCAGAGTACTGCTGCTCAGTGTGCTCTCTCACTCAGAGTACTGCTGCTCAGTGTGCTCTCTCACTCAGAGTACTGCTGCTCAGTGTGCTCTCTCACTCAGAGTACTGCTGCTCAGTGTGCTCTCTCACTCAGAGTACTGCTGCTCAGTGTGCTCTCTCACTCAGAGTACTGCTCAGTGTGCTCTCTCACTCAGAGTACTGCTGCTCAGTGTGCTCTCTCACTCAGAGTACTGCTGCTCAGTGTGCTCTCTCACTCAGAGTACTGCTGCTCAGTGTGCTCTCTCACTCAGAGTACTGCTGCTCAGTGTGCTCTCTCACTCAGAGTACTGCTCAGTGTGCTCTCTCACTCAGAGTACTGCTGCTCAGTGTGCTCTCTCACTCAGAGTACTGCTGCTCAGTGTGCTCTCTCACTCAGAGTACTGCTGCTCAGTGTGCTCTCTCACTCAGAGTACTGCTGCTCAGTGTGCTCTCTCACTCAGAGTACTGCTGCTCAGTGTGCTCTCTCACTCAGAGTACTGCTCAGTGTGCTCTCTCACTCAGAGTACTGCTGCTCAGTGTGCTCTCTCACTCAGAGTACTGCTGCTCAGTGTGCTCTCTCACTCAGAGTACTGCTCAGTGTGCTCTCTCACTCAGAGTACTGCTGCTCAGTGTGCTCTCTCACTCAGAGTACTGCTCAGTGTGCTCTCTCACTCAGAGTACTGCTGCTCAGTGTGCTCTCTCACTCAGAGTACTGCTGCTCAGTGTGCTCTCTCACTCAGAGTACTGCTCAGTGTGCTCTCTCACTCAGAGTACTGCTGCTCAGTGTGCTCTCTCACTCAGAGTACTGCTCAGTGTGCTCTCTCACTCAGAGTACTGCTGCTCAGTGTGCTCTCTCACTCAGAGTACTGCTGCTCAGTGTGCTCTCTCACTCAGAGTACTGCTGCTCAGTGTGCTCTCTCACTCAGAGTACTGCTGCTCAGTGTGCTCTCTCACTCAGAGTGTGCTCTGTGCTCTCTCACTCAGAGTACTGCTGCTCAGTGTGCTCTCTCACTCAGAGTACTGCTGCTCAGTGTGCTCTCTCACTCAGAGTACTGCTGCTCAGTGTGCTCTCTCACTCAGAGTACTGCTCTCTCACTCAGAGTACTGCTGTGTGCTCTCTCACTCAGAGTACTGCTCAGTGTGCTCTCTCACTCAGAGTACTGCTGCTCAGTGTGCTCTCTTACTCAGAGTACTGCTGCTCAGTGTGCTCTCTCACTCAGAGTACTGCTGCTCAGTGTGCTCTCTCACTCAGAGTACTGCTGCTCAGTGTGCTCTCTCACTCAGAGTACTGCTGCTCAGTGTGCTCTCTCACTCAGAGTACTGCTGCTCAGTGTGCTCTCTCACTCAGAGTACTGCTGTGTGCTCTCTCACTCAGAGTACTGCTGTGTGCTCTCTCACTCAGAGTACTGCTCTCTCTCACTCAGAGTACTGCTGTGTGCTCTCTCACTCTGAGTACTGCTGCTCAGTGTGCTCTCTCACTCAGAGTACTGCTGCTCAGTGTGCTCTCTCACTCAGAGTACTGCTGCTCAGTGTGCTCTCTCACTCAGAGTACTGCTGCTCAGTGTGCTCTCTCACTCAGAGTACTGCTGCTCAGTGTGCTCTCTCACTCAGAGTACTGCTGCTCAGTGTGCTCTCTCACTCAGAGTACTGCTGCTCAGTGTGCTCTCTCACTCAGAGTACTGCTGCTCAGTGTGCTCTCTCACTCAGAGTACTGCTGCTCAGTGTGCTCTCTCACTCAGAGTACTGCTGCTCAGTGTGCTCTCTCACTCAGAGTACTGCTGCTCAGTGTGCTCTCTCACTCAGAGTACTGCTGCTCAGTGTGCTCTCTCACTCAGAGTACTGCTGCTCAGTGTGCTCTCTCACTCAGAGTACTGCTGCTCAGTGTGCTCTCTCACTCAGAGTACTGCTCAGTGTGCTCACACACTCAGAGTACTGCTGCTCAGTGTGCTCTCTCACTCAGAGTACTGCTGCTCACTCAGAGTACTGCTGCTCAGTGTGCTCTCTCACTCAGAGTACTGCTGCTCAGTGTGCTCTCTCACTCAGAGTACTGCTGCTCAGTGTGCTCTCTCACTCAGAGTACTGCTGCTCAGTGTGCTCTCTCACTCAGAGTACTGCTCAGTGTGCTCTCTTACTCAGAGTACTGCTGCTCAGTGTGCTCTCTCACTCAGAGTACTGCTGCTCAGTGTGCTCTCTCACTCAGAGTACTGCTGTGTGCTCTCTCACTCAGAGTAGTTCTGCTCAGTGTGCTCTCTCACTCAGAGTACTGCTGCTCAGTGTGCTCTCTCACTCAGAGTACTGCTGCTCAGTGTGCTCTCTCACTCAGAGTACTGCTGCTCAGTGTGCTCTCTCACTCAGAGTACTGCTGCTCAGTGTGCTCTCTCACTCAGAGTACTGCTGCTCAGTGTGCTCTCTCACTCAGAGTACTGCTGCTCAGTGTGCTCTCTCACTCAGAGTACTGCTCAGTGTGCTCTCTCACTCAGAGTACTGCTGCTCAGTGTGCTCTCTCACTCAGAGTACTGCTGCTCAGTGTGCTCTCTCACTCAGAGTACTGCTGCTCAGTGTGCTCTCTCACTCAGAGTACTGCTGCTCAGTGTGCTCTCTCACTCAGAGTACTGCTCAGTGTGCTCTCTCACTCAGAGTACTGCTGCTCAGTGTGCTCTCTCACTCAGAGTACTGCTGCTCAGTGTGCTCTCTCACTCAGAGTACTGCTCAGTGTGCTCTCTCACTCAGAGTACTGCTCAGTGTGCTCTCTCACTCAGAGTACTGCTGCTCAGTGTGCTCTCTCACTCAGAGTACTGCTGCTCAGTGTGCTCTCTCACTCAGAGTACTGCTGCTCAGTGTGCTCTCTCACTCAGAGTACTGCTGCTCAGTGTGCTCTCTCACTCAGAGTACTGCTGCTCAGTGTGCTCTCTCACTCAGAGTACTGCTCAGTGTGCTCTCTCACTCAGAGTACTGCTGCTCAGTGTGCTCTCTCACTCAGAGTACTGCTCAGTGTGCTCTCTCACTCAGAGTACTGCTCAGTGTGCTCTCTCACTCAGAGTACTGCTCAGTGTGCTCTCTCACTCAGAGTACTGCTCAGTGTGCTCTCTCACTCAGAGTACTGCTGCTCAGTGTGCTCTCTCACTCAGAGTACTGCTGCTCAGTGTGCTCTCTCACTCAGAGTACTGCTGCTCAGTGTGCTCTCTCACTCAGAGTACTGCTGCTCAGTGTGCTCTCTCACTCAGAGTACTGCTGCTCAGTGTGCTCTCTCACTCAGAGTACTGCTGCTCAGTGTGCTCTCTCACTCAGAGTACTGCTGCTCAGTGTGCTCTCTCACTCAGAGTACTGCTGCTCAGTGTGCTCTCTCACTCAGAGTACTGCTCAGTGTGCTCTCTCACTCAGAGTACTGCTGCTCAGTGTGCTCTCTCACTCAGAGTACTGCTGCTCAGTGTGCTCTCTCACTCAGAGTACTGCTGCTCAGTGTGCTCTCTCACTCAGAGTACTGCTGCTCAGTGTGCTCCCTCACTCAGAGTACTGCTGCTCAGTGTGCTCCCTCACTCAGAGTACTACTGCTCAGTGTGCTCTCTCACTCAGAGTACTGCTGCTCAGTGTGCTCCCTCACTCAGAGTACTACTGCTCAGTGTGCTCTCTCACTCAGAGTACTGCTGCTCAGTGTGCTCTCTCACTCAGAGTACTGCTCAGTGTGCTCTCTCACTCAGAGTACTGCTGCTCAGTGTGCTCCCTCACTCAGAGTACTACTGCTCAGTGTGCTCTCTCACTCAGAGTACTGCTGCTCAGTGTGCTCTCTCACTCAGAGTACTGCTGCTCAGTGTGCTCTCTCACTCAGAGTACTGCTGCTCAGTGTGCTCTCTCACTCAGAGTACTACTGCTCAGTGTGCTCTCTCACTCAGAGTACTGCTGCTCAGTGTGCTCTCTCACTCAGAGTACTGCTGCTCAGTGTGCTCTCTCACTCAGAGTACTGCTGCTCAGTGTGCTCTCTCACTCAGAGTACTGCTGCTCAGTGTGCTCTCTCACTCAGAGTACTGCTGCTCAGTGTGCTCTCTCACTCAGAGTACTGCTGCTCAGTGTGCTCTCTCACTCAGAGTACTGCTGCTCAGTGTGCTCTCTCACTCAGAGTACTGCTGCTCAGTGTGCTCTCTCACTCAGAGTACTGCTGCTCAGTGTGCTCTCTCACTCAGAGTACTGCTGCTCAGTGTGCTCTCTCACTCAGAGTACTGCTGCTCAGTGTGCTCTCTCACTCAGAGTACTGCTGCTCAGTGTGCTCTCTCACTCAGAGTACTGCTGCTCAGTGTGCTCTCTCACTCAGAGTACTGCTGCTCAGTGTGCTCTCTCACTCAGAGTACTGCTGCTCAGTGTGCTCTCTCACTCAGAGTACTGCTGCTCAGTGTGCTCTCTCACTCAGAGTACTGCTGCTCAGTGTGCTCTCTCACTCAGAGTACTGCTGCTCAGTGTGCTCTCTCACTCAGAGTACTGCTCTCAGTGTGCTCTCTCACTCAGAGTACTGCTGCTCAGTGTGCTCTCTCACTCAGAGTACTGCTCAGTGTGCTCTCTCACTCAGAGTACTGCTCAGTGTGCTCTCTCACTCAGAGTACTGCTCAGTGTGCTCTCTCACTCAGAGTACTGCTCAGTGTGCTCTCTCACTCAGAGTACTGCTGCTCAGTGTGCTCTCTCACTCAGAGTACTGCTGCTCAGTGTGCTCTCTCACTCAGAGTACTGCTGCTCAGTGTGCTCTCTCACTCAGAGTACTGCTGCTCAGTGTGCTCTCTCACTCAGAGTACTGCTGCTCAGTGTGCTCTCTCACTCAGAGTACTGCTGCTCAGTGTGCTCTCTCACTCAGAGTACTGCTGCTCAGTGTGCTCTCTCACTCAGAGTACTGCTGCTCAGTGTGCTCTCTCACTCAGAGTACTGCTCAGTGTGCTCTCTCACTCAGAGTACTGCTGCTCAGTGTGCTCTCTCACTCAGAGTACTGCTGCTCAGTGTGCTCTCTCACTCAGAGTACTGCTGCTCAGTGTGCTCTCTCACTCAGAGTACTGCTGCTCAGTGTGCTCCCTCACTCAGAGTACTGCTGCTCAGTGTGCTCCCTCACTCAGAGTACTACTGCTCAGTGTGCTCTCTCACTCAGAGTACTGCTGCTCAGTGTGCTCCCTCACTCAGAGTACTACTGCTCAGTGTGCTCTCTCACTCAGAGTACTGCTGCTCAGTGTGCTCTCTCACTCAGAGTACTGCTCAGTGTGCTCTCTCACTCAGAGTACTGCTGCTCAGTGTGCTCCCTCACTCAGAGTACTACTGCTCAGTGTGCTCTCTCACTCAGAGTACTGCTGCTCAGTGTGCTCTCTCACTCAGAGTACTGCTGCTCAGTGTGCTCTCTCACTCAGAGTACTGCTGCTCAGTGTGCTCTCTCACTCAGAGTACTACTGCTCAGTGTGCTCTCTCACTCAGAGTACTGCTGCTCAGTGTGCTCTCTCACTCAGAGTACTGCTGCTCAGTGTGCTCTCTCACTCAGAGTACTGCTGCTCAGTGTGCTCTCTCACTCAGAGTACTGCTGCTCAGTGTGCTCTCTCACTCAGAGTACTGCTGCTCAGTGTGCTCTCTCACTCAGAGTACTGCTGCTCAGTGTGCTCTCTCACTCAGAGTACTGCTGCTCAGTGTGCTCTCTCACTCAGAGTACTGCTGCTCAGTGTGCTCTCTCACTCAGAGTACTGCTGCTCAGTGTGCTCTCTCACTCAGAGTACTGCTGCTCAGTGTGCTCTCTCACTCAGAGTACTGCTGCTCAGTGTGCTCTCTCACTCAGAGTACTGCTGCTCAGTGTGCTCTCTCACTCAGAGTACTGCTGCTCAGTGTGCTCTCTCACTCAGAGTACTGCTGCTCAGTGTGCTCTCTCACTCAGAGTACTGCTGCTCAGTGTGCTCTCTCACTCAGAGTACTGCTGCTCAGTGTGCTCTCTCACTCAGAGTACTGCTGCTCAGTGTTGATAGACGAGATAACAGAGAGCGTCACTGCCCACTGTTACAAAAAACGCGATTCTAAAAGCTTAGAGATCTCCAGTGAATACTAGAAAGGACTGCCCTTCTAGCATCCAGCCTGTTACTGGGTTTTCGTAACAAGTTGTCAGTATCCTTGTCCAATTATCCATTAAAAATCAGTATTATTCAATAGTGCTTCAGGATTACAACTGGTAGGCTACTAACTAGAGAAATTAAAATTTAATAAATTTATTAAGTCTAGAGGTATATTATCAAAGTAAATTAAATCACAGCAATCAAAATAAAATCAATCTCTCGAGTTCAATATTATTGTGCTGAAAGCACATATCACATTTATAATTCATAAGTACCGTCAGGTACATTAACATTTAATAAGATATTACAAATATGTACAAGTAAGTGTGTGTATGCGTGTAATTGCTCTTAAGTAGTTCGCTATGTCTCAAGACTCGACTAGACTTAAACAAGTGACTGACAAAGTCCTCAAATAAACTAACTTCTTGACCGACTGGCAACCCGAACAGTCTGCTTGAACAACAAAGAATGCTAAGCCCAATAGCAATGCAATATGCGACTGCGACACAGAATCCAGTACAAAATTAGGTCAGAAGCTATAGCTAAGGACCTGAGATGTTCAGAGTGTCTATGTGACACACAACCTCAGTACAACGTCGAAAATCACTAAGTCTATACAATGTTCTGTGAACAGAGTTCTACAGAACTAACAAGAATAATGAGACAGACGATCTGTCCAACCACCAAGCGAGTCTACAGCAGACTGACTACTTCAAGCGAGGTGAGGACACCCCCCCCCCTCGATCACGTGATAGCCCCGTGGACAGCGCAGCTCAGAAGCCGGCAGTATAACGAGCGACAAGCGATAATTACAGTAGTTTGACAATCAAGACTAACTGAGCACATTTTATATACATCCTAACAACATAAGTCAAATAACAATATAACAGTCAAATAATAATATAAAGTCATACATTTACGATTTAGCTATTATCGCAAATATAAGCAATATAAAATTAAATGAAAAAGTAATATACATTACAATTATACATAATAATCATTGTAACCCATTCAGGGGTTGCAACACCCACATAGAGGCAATGAACCATTTAAACTATTAGAAATACCTCCAAGAACAGGGAAAGTACTCTCTGGAAACAAGGCGAGAGAGATACGTGATTATATACTAATGGAAGATACATGATAGCCAAGTTCCAAATATACACACTACCATAACAAAGAGCTGGAATGAGAGACGTGGGAGAAAATGTAAAATAATATTGGTGAAAAAGCAAGAAAACTACGGGCATAATAAGAGAACACTGCGCCAACATCCTTGGCCCCGACTTCGGATAGTTGCCTCCGTAATGAGCCAAATGAACCAGGCTGCAGCGGATGTGCAGGAAAGCGGGCAACCAGCAGCAACAGCCTAGTTGACCACTCAAACTATACGCAAACAATGAAATTCTCGAAACTGGTAATAGATAAATCACAGGTAACCGCATTAATCACGGTATATACTGTTCACATTATACAAACAGTTTATTATACACAAAATATTGCAAAAATATATTGCAAACAAATGTAAAATTAAAAGTATACGTATAATGTATACGTATACTGTATACGTATACGTATAGTGTATTTCAAGTATATAACAACCATGAATGTCGTAGATGAATGGCTCAGAGAACCGACATGTTGATAAATTAGACACATGTGCAACTCTTGGGTATCTTTATTGAGGAAACGTTTCGCCACACAGTGGCTTCATCAGTCCATACAAAGGAGAATGGTGAAGAACAGGAGGAGTTTGAGGTAATCAGTCCCTCAGCCTTGAGTCGATGTGGTCAGTCCATCAATCTTGAAAAGAATACAGCATATGTGCGGAGAAGTGGCTTTATATACCGTTGGCAGGAAAGGTGCAGCAGTCGTAGGCGGTGTCACATTTGTTCAATGTGGAAGTAGGTCGTGTCCAAAGGTTAGGCAAGCGAAGAATTCCCAAGATCCCAAGAAGTTGCAGTGTCTGACAGGATTACCTCATTCTCCTCCTGTTCTGAAGTCACTGTGTGGCGAAACGTTTCCTCAGTAAAGATAACCAAGAGTTGCACATGTGTCTAATTTATCAACCATGAATGTCGTTCAGGTCGGTGAAAAGCCTAAATGCAATAAGTTATTAATTAAGTATAACCAAGGCGCTGCTGATTTCCTTAGTCGTAGAATAATTGGTGCTTTAAGGGATGTTAATGTGAACGTGCTTATGAACACAAAAAAGAGAGCATAGTATCAACATCCGTGGAGAACATAGTATCAACATCCGTGGAGAACATAGTATCAACATCCGTGGAGAACATAGTATCAACATCCCATAATATGGTGGAGAACATAATATCAACATCCGTGGAGAACATAATATCAACATCCGTGGAGAACATAATATCAACATCCGTGGAGAACATGGTATCAACATCCGTGGAGAACATAATATCAACATCCGTGGAGAACATGGTATCAACATCCGTGGAGAACATAATATCAACATCCGTGGAGAACATGGTATCAACATCCGTGGTGAACATAGTATCAACATCCGTGGAGAGCATAGTATCAACATCCGTGGTGAACATAGTATCAACATCCGTGGAGAACATAGCATCAACATCCGTGGAGAACATAATATCAACATCCGTGGAGAACATGGTATCAACATCCGTGGAGAACATAGTATCAACATCCGTGCTGAACATAGTATCAACATCCGTGGAGAACATAGTATCAACATCCGTGGAGAACATAGTATCAACATCCGTGGAGAACATAGTATCAACATCCGTGCTGAACATAGTATCGACATCCGTGGAGAACATAGTATCAACATCCGTGGAGAGCATAGTATCAACATCCGTGGAGAACATAGTATCAACATCCGTGGAGAACATAGTATCAACATCCGTGCTGAACATAGTATCAACATCCGTGGAGAACATAGTATCAACATCCGTGCTGAACATAGTATCGACATCCGTGGAGAACATAGTATCAACATCCGTGGAGAACATAGTATCAACATCCGTGCTGAACATAGTATCAACATCCGTGGAGAACATAGTATCAACATCCGTGGAGAACATAGTATCAACATCCGTGGAGAGCATAGTATCAACATCCGTGGAGAACATAGTATCAACATCCGTGGAGAACATAGTATCAACATCCGTGGAGAACATAGTATCAACATCCGTGGAGAACATAGTATCAACATCCCTGGAGAACATAGTATCAACATCCGTGGAGAACAGCATCAACATCCGTGGAGAACATAATATCAACATCCGTGGAGAACATAATATCAACATCCGTGGTCCCATATACTCCAGCATCTTACCAGAGGATATCAGAAACTCCTGGGACAAGTGTAGAAGCCTTCAAGAAAAAACTGGACACGTCCCTTCAACAAGTGCCAGATCAACCAGGCTGTGACGGATATATGGGCCAGCGGGCCGCCAACAACAGCAACCTGGTTGACCATGCAAGCACCAGACAAGCCTGGCTCAAGGCGGGATCAAAGAGTAGGAAAACTATCGAAACTCATCAAAAGTGTATCAAAGGTGTATATGGGGATTCTATGAGAAAAATTCTCTATAAAATGCATAAAGTTATGGGAAAAGGCATCTGTTGGTTATCAAGGATTGTATGTTCACAAATAATATCAGAGACGTCTGTTGACTGTCACCTCCTTCTCTTCGGAAAATAATATATATCGGGAGTCTCTTCGTTTGAGTAAAATATTCAATTATCCTGTACTTGGTAAATAACTTCTAACTAATTCGTTTGCCAACATCTTGAACTCCAGCACATAAGCAGATAATGATATTTTTCCCAATATTGTACTATCATTGGGTACGGGAGTAAAATCTTAGGTAGCTTTGGGTAGAGGTCGTTTTGATAAGGACCTGCCTTGTATGGGCCAGTAGGCCTTCTGCAGTGTTCCTCCATTCTTATGTTCTTATGTAATATTATTTAACCTGCTACCCGTATCCTTCATCCTACCCCCAGGGTAACGTTTTCATTCTTCTCGTATTTTCACTGGTTCAGAATGTTCTTTCCAGATATTTAATATGGTGATGTTTGGACAGAGCAACTAAACCATTAATATATTACATATTTGACATACTTGCCTTGTGTGCGGCCAGCAGTAACAGCCTGGTTGATCAGACCCTGATCCACCATGAGGCCTGGTCTCAGACCGGACCGCGGGGGCGTTGACCCCCAAAACCCTCTACAGGTAAACTCCAGGGAACCCTGGACTCTGAATGGCTACCATTTCATCACATTCATTTCCCTGTCAGTGGCTTCACATTTTCCACAAATCTAATTTGATTTATTTACTCTTTTCTAACTATAGGTTAGAATTCACCAGGAAACAAAATATTGGCCAGAATGTTTGGAAGGGTTGGGGGAGGAGTGACATGCTATTGGTCTCTTGTCATCACTGACGTTGCTAGAGATAGTAGTGCACTGGTTGGCAGGTATTACCTGACTGGCCCATCTCTCGGAAATTTCTCTGCTGTGAACTTCCACAACTATTATATTCTGATTACATCCTGGATCTTACAAGAATTCACCATGTTCACTGTTCATTCTGTTTTTTTTTTTTTCTGCTAACCTGTCATCGTTAAACTCTGTACACGAGATGTTCTTTCTGTCTTTTGTATCAGTATGCAGAGCTGGAAAAACAAATCATTTCGGTGCTCCTAAATCTCTTCTGATCAAGAAAACTGTACCTATTTCCAAAATATTGAGCGAAATGTACCTCTCAACACATTTTTAACAATATATTTTATGGGTTCCTCTGCGAAAATTTTGATAAAGATAATCATGTGTTTCTCATATGTTTAAATACGATACAGAGATAATTTCTGAATATTTTCAATATTGTAAATAATAATATAATTCACTTTTGACTTGAATCAATTGACTATAAGATATTTTCATAAATTTTTGTAAATATTAACTTTTCTCATATACACACAGTATATATATTAATAACTTTCTTGAATTATGAGTAAAGAAAAGACAATTTTTCAAAAAAAATTTAAGTATAATAGAGAACAAATAATATTTCCTTCGAAAGTTTAGCTGGTTTAATATATATAATATGGCAGTTTAAGATACATTTTAAGACATGGCAGTTTAAGAGACATTTTTATTGTGTGCCTCAGTGGACAGGCTAAACATACATATGTTTTAATTTAGGAATAAAAACGCTGACAGCTGGGCTGTCAGCGTTATATAGAATTTAGCCATATAGTGAAGAACTCTGCTAGATGAGTCTCACTGACTCAGGAATTATCACTACCACAATATCAGTCAAGTAACACTTATACTTTAGAGTAAAGTGTAAACACTTTACAAGTGATGATCACATCTTACACAGTACCTTTATATAAAAAAAATAAGCCTAGGAATATATATTTACAAATACGACTACAAGATAATATATATTTAACATCCAATATTTATGCATATATCTAACAATTAAAATATCCATATATCTAACAGTTAAAGTTTACATGTATTGAACATGTACAGACGTAGCCATAAGCATGAAGACAGAGACCAGACCTCTGTAGCACTGATTTTTGTTCCAGAGTAACCGGTGGCGAACTATTTGACCGTATTGTGGAGAAAGGTTCCTACACAGAGAAAGATGCTGCTGATCTGATACGACAGGTGTTAGAAGCAGTTGATTACATGCACGACCAAGGTGTTGTCCACAGGGATCTCAAGGTAAAAACAACAGTTAATTATCTTTTTTCCAGGTCTGTTGTTATTATTATAATCATGGGGGCGCTAAACCCGTAGGATTATACAATGCATGTGGGGAGGGGGATGGAAGGTATTCAGGTTCATATCAGGGAACTGGAGCACAGATCTAATTCCCTAGATCAAGAGCCCCTCACCAGCGTCAAGGTACCTCCCTTCAGAGGCTTTCAGGTCTCTGTAGATTCATTCTTTTTCTGTTGTACCATCCTGTGTACAATTAATTATTTTATCTATTTGTGGTAGGGTCATTTTTAATTATTGTTAATTTTAGGCTATACAGGCGCTGCTGAG
>NC_091293.1:82248345-82250845 GCF_038502225.1 Cherax quadricarinatus | reverse complement strand
GGAAGGATACGGCCTGTCAGAGTAACTTTCAAGGAAGAATCAGTTCGAATCAGGATTCTGCAAGAGAAAGCAAGACTGAGGGACAAAGAGGGGTACCAGAGAGTATACCTCGACCGCGACAGAACACAAGAAGAAAGGACTACACTGAAAGAGAGGGTACAGAGACGCAAGGAGGAACGAGAAGCAATGAAAATGAGCAGGACCCAGACACAGGAGGAAGGGCAAACACACCCCACAGAATCTCCCACCAAAAGACCCCACCCGCGACATTCCCAACGCAACTGAGCAACCTATACTACAACCCACTCACTGTTCCCTCTGCCACCAACCCCCATATCACAAACCTCACCCCAACAGCTGTCCCTTATGGGCATTCTGACCCCACCCCCACCAACACATACCCCACCTACACCACAGCCCCATATAGGCCCCCACCAAGGCTCTCGCTCCCCCAACCCCAATATACTTGCATGACCACAATGATAGAAAAGAAACTAAAGGTTTGGTACACAAACGCGGATGGAATAACGAATAAACATGAGGAGTGGAATGAAAGAATCAGTGAAAAATCCCCAGACATCATAGCAGTCACAGAAACAAAACTCGCTGAGACAATAACAGACACAATCTTCCCAACAGGATATCAGATCCTGAGGAAAGATAGAAGGAGTAGAGGGGGAGGAGGGGTTGCACTGCTCATAAAACACCAATGGGGATTTGAGGAAATGGAAGGCATGGACATGATTGGAGAAAGAGACTACATTGTAGGTACAATTCAGTCCGGAGAACATAAAGTAGTCATTGGAGTGATGTATAACCCACCACAGAACTGCAGGAGGCCAAGAGAGGAGTACGAAGAAAACAACAGGGTGATGGTGGACACACTGGCTGAGGTGGCAAGAAGAGCTCACTCGAGCAGAGCAAAGTTACTGGTAATGGGCGATTTCAACCACAGGGAGATCGACTGGGAAAACTTGGAGCCACATGGGGGTCCCGAAACATGGAGAGCCAAGATGATGGATGTGGTACTTGAAAACCTCATGCATCAACATGTCAGGGACACAACCAGAGAGAGAGGGGAGGATGAGCCAGCAAGACTGGATCTTGTGTTCACCCTGAGCAGTTCAGACATCGAGGACATCACTTACGAGAGGCCCCTTGGAGCTAGCGATCATGTGGTTCTGAGTTTTGACTATATAGTAGAGTTACAAGTGGAGAAGGTAACAGGAACTGAAGGGGACAGGCCAAACTATAAAAGGGGGGACTACACAGGTATGAGAAACTTCCTGCAGGAGGTTCAGTGGGACAGAGAAATGGTAGGAAAATCAGTAAACGAGATGATGGAATATGTGGCAACAAAGTGCAAGGAGGCAGAGGAAAGTTTTGTTCCCAAGGGAAACAGAAATAATAGGAAGACCAAAACGAGTCCTTGGTTTACCCGAAGGTGTAGGGAGGCAAAAACTAAGTGCAACAGAGAATGGAAAAGGTACAGGAGGCATAGGACCCAGGAAAACAAGGAGATTAGTAGAAGAGCCAGAAACGAGTATGCGCAGATAAGGAGGGAGGCCCAGCGACAGTATGAAAACGACATAGCATCGAAAGTCAAATCTGACCCGAAACTGCTGTATAGCCACATTAGGAGGAAGACAACAGTCAAGGACCAGGTGATAAGGCTGAGGAAAGAAGGTGGAGAACTCACAAGAAACGATCAAGAGGTATGTGAGGAGCTCAACACGAGATTTAAGGAAGTATTTACAGTAGAGACAGGAAGGACTCTGGGGGGACAGACCAGATGGGGACACCAACAAGGAATACACCAACAAGTGTTGGACGACATACATACAGATGAGGAGGAGGTGAAGAAACTGCTAAGGGACATCGATACCTCAAAGGCAATGGGACCGGACAACATCTCTCCATGGGTCCTTAGAGAGGGAGCAGATATGTTGTGCGTACCACTTACCACAATCTTCAACACATCCCTGGAAACTGGGCAACTACCTGAGGTATGGAAGACGGCAAATGTAGTTCCCATTTTCAAAAAAGGAGACAGAAAAGAGGCACTAAACTATAGACCTGTGTCATTGACGTGTATAGTATGCAAAATTATGGAGAAGATTATCAGGAGGAGAGTGGTGGAGCACCTGGAACGGAACAGGAGTATAAATGCCAACCAGCACGGATTCACGGAAGGCAAATCCTGTGTCACAAACCTTCTGGAGTTTTACGATAAAATAACAGAAGTAAGACAAGAGAGAGAGGGGTGGGTTGATTGCATCTTCTTGGACTGCAAGAAGGCCTTTGACACAGTTCCTCACAAGAGATTAGTGCAGAAGCTAGAGCATCAGGCGCATATAACAGGAAGAGCACTGCAATGGATCAGAGAATACCTGACAGGGAGGCAACAACGAGTCATGGTACGTAATGATGTATCACAGTGGGCACCTGTGACGAGCGGGGTCCCACAGGGGTCGGTCCTAGGACCAGTGCTATTTTTGGT